>NC_088411.1:14433419-14660919 GCF_034236695.1 Oncorhynchus nerka | reverse complement strand
AATGCTGCTGGGTTTTTCACGCTCAAAAGGTTCCCATGTGTTTCAAGAATGGTCCGCCACCCAAAGGACATCCAGCCAACTTGACACAACTGTGGGAAGCATTGAAGTCAACATGGGCCAGCATCCCTGTGGAACGCTTTCAACACCTTGTAGAGTCCATGCCCCGATAAATTGAGGCTGTTCTGCGATCAAAATGGGGGTGCAACTCAATATTAGGAAGGTGTTCGGTATACTCAGTGTATAATAAATAAGGTTCTAATGAAATGTCCATATCTGAAATGAAATGACTGAAAAATGCAGTTCCAAACATCAAAAAAGTGTCCCATCAAAACGAAATTCTAGCTTGATAAATCAAATTGATGTTGTCTATTCTCATGTTCATTCAACAGTAGCCTAACCCGCAAATTGCAAAGGAAAAATGCATATTTTAAATGAAGTCCATTCGTCTGTCCTTCAGGATGAGCTTCTTGGTGGTCTAACACTTGTCTCTGAGCATCCACAACTTTCATTGAGGCGCTGATATGTGCACAGCAGAACCCCATGGCCATTATTTTATTCCGCAGATCACAAAATAATGCATCAGTTTAGCTGAAAATCTCCACTTAGACCAACAGCAGAAAGCCGGTTGAATCCTTTTGACAACCAGGTATCATATCCAGAGGCCATCAGCAGCGTGTCGTCGTCCCGATCTGATGATTTTCCGTCTCTTCCTTTGATGAAAGTCAAAAAGCGCAGGTGCTGGTCTCCCTCTCTGAATTGTACAAAGTTTTCCTTGGAAATCCAACTTGACAATTGTTTGAGGTGCAGTATAGTGTCCATTTGTCATGTTGTTTTTGCTGGCTAGCTGTCTTTGTTCAGTTCAACGGATGCGAGCACAACGAATGTAGACACCCAAATGTGCAGGGCTTACCCCAGGCATACCTGCACAACAAGGGTAATCAACAGCGACTGGAGTCAGTAACGCATTTGAATGGTTGGACATGAAGGCATGCATACCCTGGTGCCTTTCCTGAGGTTTTGATACAGTTTTATCAAATGTTTAGATTCTGAGAATAAAAACCACCAGAATCATTGAGAAAAAACATTAGATAACAAAACAATGAACAACACATTTTTTTATATGATTTATTTGGCTTTCCATAACAGCTTTTTTTTAATGACATAATCATAGACCTACCCTGCCTACTGCACATCATTGGCTCACACACCACACATTTTAACAGACATTCTTATCCAAAGCGACTTACAGGAGCAATTAGGGTTAAGTGCATTGCTCAATTGCACATCGACCGATTTTGCACCGAGTCGGCTCAGGGATTTGAACCAGCAACCTATCAGTTACTAGTCCAACACTCTTAACCGCTGGGTTGCCTGCCAGGCCTCACATGCACGCATGCATGCACCTATGCACACACACACACACACATAGTATGGTGTATTTATTTTGGCACTAGATTCTAAGTGGAGTGGAGTAGAGTTGAAAAGAGCTGGGTGTCCGTCTGTTTCTCCGTCTGTTTCTCCATCTGTTTCTCCGTCTGTTTCTCTGTCTGTTTCTCCGTCTGTTTCTCCGTTGGTTTTGGTTCTTTGGTTCTGGCCAGGTTGTCAGACTTCCAGTGGAGTAGCTAACGGCAGGCGGAGCATATCATCAGACATTCCATCTACCTCTCATGAGAATACACCCATCCCACACCTCAGACAGACAGACAGACAGACAGACAGACAGACAGACAGACAGACAGAAAGAAAGAAAGAAAGAAAGAAAGAAAGAAAGAAAGAAAGAAAGAAAGAAAGAAAGAAAGAAAGAAAGAAAGAAAGAAAGAAAGAAAGAAAGAAAGAAAGAAAGAAAGAAAGAAAGAAAGAAAGAAAGAAAGAAAGAAAGAAAGGGGAAATGAGTCAAAAGAGGTATAAAGAGTGGGTAGACATTTTGACCTTCTCCACGAGTGGGGATTATTCACTTGCAGTAAAATGGCTGCCGTGTTGTTACAGAACTGATGTCAATGTTATCTATCCTATATCCTATATCTATCCTACCATGCCTTTCTAAGGTCTTCGAAAGCCAAGTCAACAAACAGATTACCGACCATTTCGAATCTCACCATACCTTCTCTGCTATGCAATCTGGTTTCAGAGCTGGTCATGGGTGCACCTCAGCCACGCTCAAGGTCCTAAACGATATCTTAACCGCCATCGATAAGAAACATTACTGTGCAGCCGTATTCATTGATCTGGCCAAGGCTTTCGACTCTGTCAACCACCACATCCTTATCGGCAGACTCGACAGCCTTGGTTTCTCAAATGATTGCCTCGCCTGGTTCACCAACTACTTCTCTGATAGAGTTCAGTGTGTCAAATCGGAGGGTCTGCTGTCCGGACCTCTGGCAGTCTCTATGGGGTGCCACAGGGTTCAATTCTTGGACCGACTCTCTTCTCTGTATACATCAATGATGTTGCTCTTGCTGCTGGTGAGTCTCTGATCCACCTCTACGCAGACGACACCATTCTGTATACTTCCGGCCCTTCTTTGGACACTGTGTTAACAACCCTCCAGGCAAGCTTCAATGCCATACAACTCTCCTTCCGTGGCCTCAATTGCTCTTAAATACAAGTAAAACTAAATGCATGCTCTTCAACCGATCGCTACCTGCACCTACCCGCCTGTCCAACATCACTACTCTGGACGGCTCTGACTTAGAATACGTGGACAACTACAAATACTTAGGTGTCTGGTTAGACTGTAAACTCTCCTTCCAGACCCATATCAAACATCTCCAATCCAAAGTTAAATCTAGAATTGGCTTCCTATTTCGCAACAAAGCATCCTTCACTCATGCTGCCAAACATACCCTTGTAAAATTGACCATCCTACCAATCCTCGACTTTGGCGATGTCATTTACAAAATAGCCTCCAATACCCTACTCAACAAATTGGATGCAGTCTATCACAGTGCTATCCGTTTTGTCACCAAAGCCCCATATACTACCCACCATTGCGACCTGTACGCTCTCGTTGGCTGGCCCTCGCTTCATACTCGTCGCCAAACCCACTGGCTCCATGTCATCTACAAGACCCTGCTAGGTAAAGTCCCCCTTATCTCAGCTCGCTGGTCACCATAGCATCTCCCACCTGTAGCACACGCTCCAGCAGGTATATCTCTCTAGTCACCCCCAAAACCAATTCTTTCTTTGGCCGCCTCTCCTTCCAGTTCTCTGCTGCCAATGACTGGAACGAACTACAAAAATCTCTTAAATTGGAAACACTTATCTCCCTCACTAGCTTTAAACACCAACTGTCAGAGCATCTTACAGATTACTGCACCTGTACATAGCCCACCTATAATTTAGCCCAAACAACTACCTCTTTCCTAACTGTATTTAATTTATTTATTTATTTTGCTCCTTTGCACCCCATTATTTTTATTTCTACTTTGCACATTCTTCCATTGCAATACTACCATTCCAGTGTTTTACTTGCTATATTGTATTTACTTTGCCACCATGGCCTTTTTTGCCTTTACCTCCCTTCTCACCTAATTTGCTCACATTGTATATAGACTTGTTTTTTTATTTTTTTATTTTTTATTTTTTACTGTATTATTGACTGTATGTTTGTTTTACTCCATGTGTAACTCTGTGTCGTTGTATGTGTCGAACTGCTTTGCTTTATCTTGGCCAGGTCGCAATTGTAAATGAGAACTTGTTCTCAACTTGCTTACCTGGTTAAATAAAGGTGAAATAAATAAATAAAATAAATAAAAATGTGGACGGTCTTCAGGGAATATTATTGTTTTGAATGTGTATCAGGAGGAGCTGAACAGAGGGAAACCTAACTGGGAACACCTGAGTGAGGAACTCCATGTACTCATCACAGTGGAAGACACACACAACAGAGCTCAGATCAAACTACAAAGAGCCACCGTAGAGGTCAAGAAACTACTCGTACCAGCCGTGAGTACCGTGACATTCATGCTATAATTATGTGTGTGAGTGTGTGTTTGTGTGTGTGTGTATGTATATACAGTTGAAGTCGGAAGTTTACATACACTTAGGTTGGAGTCATTTTTCAACCACTCCACAATTTTCTTGTTAACAAACTGTAGTTTTGGCAAGTCGGTTAGGACATCTACTTTGTGCAGAACACAAGTCATTTTTCCAACAATTGTTTACTTTTTGTTTGTTTGCTTTAGAAGCTTCTGATAGGCTAATTTACATAATTTTTGTCAATTGGAGGTGTACCTGTGGGTGTATTTCAAGGCCTACCTTCAAACTCAGTGGCTTTGCTCGACATCATGGGAAAATCTAAATAAATTAGCCAAGACCTCAGAAAACAAATTGTAGACCTCCACAAGTCTGGTTCATCCTTAGGACCACGCAGCCGTCATACCACTCAGGAAGGAGACGCGTTCTGTCTAATAGAGATGAATGTACTTTGATGCAAAAAGTGCAAATCAATCCAAGAACAATAGCAAAGGACCTTGTGAAGATGCTGGAGGAAACAGGTACAAAAGTATCTACATCCACAGTAAAATGAGTCCTATATAGACATAACCTGAAAGGCTGCTCAGCAAGGAAGAAGCCACTCCTCCAAAACCGCCATAAAAAAGCCTACGGTTTGCAACTGCACATGGGAACAAAGATCGTACTTTTTGGAGAAATGTCTTCTGGTCTTAAGAAACAAAAAAATAACTGTTTGGCCATGATGACCATCGTTATGTTTGGAGGAAAAAGGTGAAGAACACCATCCCAACCATGAGGCACGGGGGTGGCAGCATCATGTTGTGGGGGTGCTTTGCTGCAGGAGGAGCTGGTGCACTTCACAAAATAGATGGCATCATGAGGCAGGAAAATCATGTGGATATATTGAAGCAACATCTCAAGACATCAGTCAGGAAGTTAAAGCTTGGTGGCAAATGGGTCTTCCAAATGGACCCCAAGCATACTTCCAAAGTTGTGGCAAAATGGCTTAAGGACAACAAAGTCAAGGTATTGGAGTGGCCATCACAAAGCCCTAACCTCAATCCTATAGAAAATTTGTGGGCAGAACTTAAAAAGTGTGTGCGAGCAACGAGGCCTACAAACCTGACTCAGTTACACCAGCTCTGTCAGGAGGAATGGGCCAAAATTCCCCCAACATAATTGTGGGAAGCTTGCGGAAGGCTATCCGAAACGTTTGACCCAAGTTAAACCATTTTAAAGGCAACGCTACCAAATACTAATTGAGTGTATGTAAACTTATGACCCACTGGGAATATGTTGAAAGAAATAAAAGTTTAAATATATCATTCCCCCTACTACTGTTCTGACATTTCACATTCTTAAAATAAAGTGGTGATTCTAACTGACCTAAGACAGGCAATTTTTACTAGGATTAAATGTCAGGAATTGTGAAACGGAGTTTAAATGTATTTGGCTAAGGTGTATGTAAACTTCCGTCTTCCACTGTATATTGTACACAGTATGTCCCACTGGGCAAAAACTGGTTGAATCAACGTTGTGTCCACTTAATTTCAACCCCATAAATCTATGTGGTGACGTGGAATCAGCGTGGAAAATGAATTGTATTTGCAAGAAGTAATCAACATAAGGTCATTCCGTATTTTTTTTCACCCCACTTTAACCTAAATCCCATGACATGGTGAAATGTTTTGTTGATTTCACATTTAATTCCCAATAGTTGACAACTCAACCAAATGTAAATTAAAACTAGACGTCGAACTGATGTCTGTGCCCAGTGGGATGTGTGTGTGTGCGTGTCTGTGTTTGTGTGTGTGTAATTCGCCAGGCAGCATCTATAAAGGCGTCTCCATGGTAATGCGTGTTGTGAAAGGAGGAGGGGATGAATGGAGAGACTGTTCACTCTTTCTCTTCACTCTATCACTCCTTTCACTCCTCTCTCACACTCAATTCATTCCCTCCTCCTCGTTCTCTTTCTCTTTTCTCACATCACCTCTTTCCATGCGTCCCTCAACAATTCTCACATTCTCTTAGCCACCTACCCAATGCCTCCACACCACAGACAGAATATTGCTAAGAATGTTGCTCTCACTCCCGAATTCAACATTGAATAAAGTAGTTGTGAACTTTCACCCAAACTCTCAAATCGCACTGCATTGACTTACAGCAGGGAAATTCAAACTGGGGTCGGCGGAGGTACCGCAGGGGGTCGGCAAAAATATCTCAATGTTTTGGGAGTTACCTTTCTAGCTAATAGGCTATGTTAAAGTTAACTGTGGGTAGGGCAAAAATCATTTACAACTATCTACCAAATATATTCATTTTAAAATGTTGATTACTTCCCCTGGCAATTCTCATTCACCTGATTATAAGACAAGACATCTAGAATATATATATATTTTTTTTTTTTGACAATGTATACTAGTAACAGTACATAAAGTTAACCCAGAAGACCTGAGAGTGGGGGTGGGGATTAATGATACCTGTTAGTTTAACCTTGCTGGTCTAGCTGTACAGCTTCAGGCCTACGCCACTCACAATCTGTTCACCAGAGTGTAACGTAATCCAACCTTCAGCCAACTAGACGGATATTAAATGTCCTGTGTGTGTGTGTGCGTGTGCGGGCATGTGTGTAGGCTGAAGGAGAGGACAGTCTAAAGAAGATGCAGTTGATGGAGCTGGCCATTCTCAATGGGACCTACAGAGACGCCAACATCAAGCAACGTAAGGATGACACCGTTACACTCTTAGAAAAAAGACAGCCGAAGAATCCTTTTAGGTTCTAGATAGCATTTATTCCCCTAATAGTGTAGAAAGTGCCTGTCCTGAAACTGTTGGTGGGGCTTTTTGATGTTCTTGTTTCCAACTAGTAATGATTTCTATTTGTTTCTCTCTCTATCTCTGCGTGTGCGTGTTTACGTGTGTATGTGTGCGTGTGTGTGTGGGTGCGAGCAGCCACTATGGCTTTCTCCCTAGCCTCCTCTCAGCAGCCTCGGCTCATCTCCAGTCCCTCCCCTGTTATGCAGCAGGCTATGAGAAACCCCGCCCCTGTTCAGCAGCCCAATCTCATGCCTCACCTGATTCGTCAGATCCAGAGTCAGCAGGCCCTCATGCAAGGAGCCAATCAGCATGCAGGACTGATGCAGCAATCACCTGAATCAGGAGGATTCTTCTACGCTCCCTACGAATATTCCCCCTACACCCTAACCCCATCTATACTAGAATACCCCATGGACACTAGTGGAGTATTAGGTAAACACACACACACACACACACAGATCAAGTTCATTTGGGAATGAGGGTTGTGTTGTTGTGTTGTAACCCGGTTGTATTTCTCTCTCTGTTTCCAGGTATGGCTTTCCAAACCAAAGGCTGAGAGATAAACTCCCTCCTACATATGGACCTCAGACACACACACACACACACACACACACACATACATACATACACCTATCTGGGATGGGCCTCTTGACTGTCTTCTTAATGTAACTGTTTGATGATGTCACTGTTAACCCCCTGTGTTTTGGTGTTTTGGTAATGTGGTTGCGTGGTGAGCAGGAGCGATGACGGCTAAGGTGCAACGCCACAATATGAGGGTCCATCCTTACCAAAGAGTAGTGAACACCGACAGAGGTCAGTTAGATCACTAGACAGTGTGAGTGGGGATACGCATTTGTGAGTGATTTTGTGTGTGTGCGTGTGCGCCTGTGTGTGTGTGTTCATGTGTGTGTCTGTTAGTTGACCTGTGTGCCGCCTGCTAAGAGGGGTATGAGACCAGAATGTGAGGGGAAGGTCAAACAGTGAGCTGTGTGTTAAAGTCAAACAACAGTCTGTCACAGAGCAGAGAGAGGGTAGTGTTAGGAATGGACGAGTCCGTTCCAGGGGTGAATATTCCAGGGCGCTCATAGCCCCTCTGTCAGATAGAGGAAGGCATGTGAGGTTGTCCCCTGCTTTTAGATTGGACCGTTCCTCCATGTGACTGTGACCTTGTGACTCTCTTGATTTAGAGTTCTCTTGAAATACTATTTATCTCTCGCCCCCCTCTTTGCCGGTTGTTTCACAACTGTTCAACCTAAGAGACAAGCAGGGTCATGTCTTTTATACCGTCTTAAATTACACCATTCCTTTGATTTGATTTTGTAAAAGTCAACACTACTTTTTTGATCTACTCTTTTATTTATTTATATGGTTTTTCTAATGATTGTTTTGTATATTATGGATCAGAGACACACAGTACTTGAAGCTGAAGCAGCCTTCTTATAACCAGTATCCATACGACCTTATACAGTACATGACCCTATACTACTGAAATCTGCATTCGGAGATATGGAGTGTAAAGTAAGGATTACTGGACCTTTGTGGGTTAGGGATGGGTTGACATTAGATATCATTTCGAAAAGACATTCCATTGTCATATCATTATACTTGCCCTATTCTTTGGAGATTATTGTAGTTGTTGCTTATGTGCTTGGAAAATAGAATTTACTTGTGTGATTGTAAAAAAAATTATGAATATAATTTTAAGCAATGAGCAGGACGTGTTGTTGCATTCTTGGGGATGTTTTCTTTAGAGTTTACACTACAGGCGAGAAGCTCTCACTTGTATTTATTTTGCAAACGTACAGAACCAATGTTTGATATACAAAAAACAGACAAAAGAAGAAAAAAAATGTCTAAAAGTTATTATTATTAGAAAATATCTGTAAAAAAATATATATATGTTCTTAATTAATTCCTTCTAAAACCACATCTCTTAACATCTCATGGCTCTCGGTAACTGCAGGCCTCTCTGCTTCTCTAGCGGATTACATCTCTAATGTTTAACAGCAGTCTAGAAACCATACCAGATCATTTTTAATCAATTAATTGGTCCTCATTGCATTTGGTCTTCTCTGTCAAGACACCATAACATACACCCTGACTGCTGCTAACCATTAAACTGTGTTTAAGCCACCCCTCAGGACCCACCAGCCGTTTCACATACCTGATCTATTCTGTCGAGGTATTGATTATTAGTTGACTAGATGATGTGAAACTACTGGTGGCCCCCATAGACTGGGTTGAGAAACACTGCGTTAGTCAGAACAGCTTTAGATGTCAGTGACATTCTCACACCCTGCCACGAAACCATACCTTGTCTCCATGGTTTCTCTGTCTGTAGTGCAGCTAGCCTCACTGTAGCAGTGCTCATACGTTCTACAAAGGGCACCTTTATAATGCCTTCATTAACAATACATAAGCATTCATAACTGCCTATGTCAGCAGTCGCTGCTTGGCATCTCACATTGTGTCACTTACTGCATATGCCAGACCTTACGTCAACTTGCAGCCATTGACTTATAAATGCCTATGTAGTGTTTATGAAGGTGTTATGTATGTTCACACTGTGTGTGTGTGACTGCAGTAAATCTGACACCACTAGCTGACACTAATCTCTTTCTATCTTTTTCTATGTGTCTTTTTGTTTCCTTAATTTCTTTGTGTCTGTCCGTCTGTCTCCTAACCCCCCCCCCCCCCCCCCCTCCCCAGCTGCCACAGCGACTAACCCTTGACCTCTGTACCCACTGATGACCCGCCCATCTCCGCCTGTGGCTTGCTCGTTGCCATGCTCTGGACAACAGCCACCCCCCAACCCCCAGGAGTCACCTCTGCCAAACCAACCAGAGACCAGCGCCATGGTAGTGACCCTTCAGGACCCAATCAGGACCCAGTCACCAGCCATGCCCACCCAAACACCACACTTTCAAGCCATGTGCTCCTTCTATAGGAACCACTACATCAAAACCACCCAATCACAACCCCCCCAACCAAACCCCAGCCATGCTCTCTGCACGGGTCAGATAACCAATCTCCATACCTTGCCCTGCATTGAGTCGATTGGAAGCTATAGTATTATAATAATAAAATAATAATAACAGTTATATGTATGATCATAACATATTCATGCCCAATAAGCTAGTCTGACTGTCCCTGTTCTCAAACCCTCAGCGGGGTCTAGAGAAACCGGAAGCATCTCGTTTTTCGGGGTGGGGGGGGAGCAGAGAAGAGGCAAAGCCTACAAAAACGGATGCTTACGGTTTCTGCCGACCCACTAAGTGTTTTTTTTTCACGCCTGCTACGTGAGGTTACCGTCACACAAAATGTTACTCCGATCTGGTTTAATATGTCACACCAGTTTCACACGATGTCCTCTCTAAGACTAGGCTTTTCCACCATGCCTGCCTTTCTACAGTGACCGGAGTCTATCTAACGGGTACCGATCACACTTCTCCAGGTGCTACAGAACGAAGAGTCTCAACCATAGTGTTTGCTTTACCAATACAGTATTATATACATCTGGAGAACAACGTGCCTTTATTTATTCCAATAGAGAGATATGTCACAGACCAGAGCAGCCTTTTTTTATGATGGGTTTATATTCTCCATGAAACATGTCTCAACAAAAGTGAAAGAGATGTGGTGTATTATAAAGGAACCAACTCAATGTTGTGGTTTCCCATAAGCCCTACATATGTCTTTTGGATTTAGAATGAAGTGCCAAAACGGGTCACTATTTTCCGTTAGTATAGCAGGACCTCCTCAGAACAGTGTTAGTTTTGTGTGTTTTCTTTTCTTTTGGGGGGAAATGACGTGTATACTTGTGTGTCTGCCTGGAGAACACACCCTATTGTATAGTGTTGTGTTATTAGATATGTGCATTACATACCTGAGCTCCTAACTCTCCTCTTGGCCAAGCGGTTGTTTTTACTCCACACAAACCATCTCATTCAAGACAAAACATCTGTTTATAATGTATTTTTATATGACATTTTTTGTATGTGAGAAATAACATTAAATGATGTTTTCTGGAAAGAACAGTATGCCTTACTATGGAGATTTATCTGATTCAGTTTAAGAGCAAACTTTGCCTCCAACCAATGTGCCATTCACCAAGTGTCCGGAGAGTTTTTCAAGTTCTGATATACTGGAAACCTTGAGGTATTCTGGAAAATTGTTGTCTATCAAGTTAATCTCAGTGTTGCTTACCTTCTGGGCCTTCTCTATGTCGAGAGTCGTTATTAACTGTAGTACTGTATATTAATCTACTCTTTGTATTAACTGACCAGTCCTGTACCGTTAACCTCTCTACTCATATCTGCCTCTGCCTTGGTTTCTTTAAAACATAAACTGTGTGAATCTGAGAATTAAAAAAGTGTGTTGTTGATGTTTAACTTTTTAAAAACTGGTAAAAAAAACAACAATAACTCTTTGTACTGAAAAACAAAAACATGATTAAACTGGTAGTTGTAAAAAAAACAACTAACAAACTTTGTCGCTGTTTCTCTGAACCTTCTAAAGTTTCCAGTGAGCTTCCTTTCTGCATACTAATCTTAAACACCGCAGATACCTTTTGGAATGCACTTAAATTCTTTAGAAATACAATACACTAGACATACACTTGGTCCCCCTCCTCTCTGTCTTCTCTCCAACTCCAACAGTCTGAAGCAAATCAATTGTGCATCCTACCCGTACACACTCACTCATACCTACCCACACACAAAAACATGCACACACATCTGCTGAGCGAATTATACTGGAGCACTGTGGCTCTCCCGAACCTACATTATCTCTCTCATTCAACGGTTAACTACAGGAATGTGTCATATTTTAACTGCTGTACACTCTCTCTGTCTTTCTCTCTCTTGCTATATACAATATATACAGTATATATATATATATATATATAAGACTGCACTGACAGAGCTACACCCAAGCACAAATAGCATATATAGACTTAAAAAATACTGCTTTGACTGAGGGCTGTCAGTGAGTTGTTCACTATCTGCCCTCTCCTCACCCTTCCTGCTCCCCCTCAGGGGGTAGAGAGCTAATTGAGCGCCAGGCTTGGCTCTGGACCTGGAGCCTTTGCTCTGGATACTGACCCTGCAGCTGTAGGAGGAGAAATAGCGTGATCTGGCAACTCACTGAACTAGTGGGAGCCTGATCTGGCAACTCACTGAACTAGAGGGAGCCTGATCTGGCAACCCAATGGACTAGTGGGAGCCTGATCTGGCAACTCACTGAACTAGAGGGAGCCTGATCTGGCAACCCAATGGACTAGTGGGAGCCTGATCTGGCAACTCACTGAACTAGAGGGAGCCTGATCTTGCAACCCAATGGACTAGTGGGAGCCTGATCTGGCAACTCACTGAACTAGAGGGAGCCTGATCTGGCAACCCAATGGACTAGTGGGAGCCTGATCTGGCAACTCACTGAACTAGACCTGGGGAGCGTAGAGGAGACCTGTCCATGCAATCCAAAGCGTGGGCGCGCCGGAGATGCCCAACTCGGAGGGTGATCTGGCAACCCAATGGACTAGAGGGTTACATTCCTATGGATGGAGTGTGGGCCAAATGAGAGAGATTGAGAATGAGGGAAAAGAAAAAAGGCCAAGGAAGAGGAAAAAGAGTTTGTCTTTCTCCCTATCCCCTTTTCCTACTGGGTCATTCTCCCATTTGGGGGTTGAGGCAGAGGCACCTGTCAGAAACATCTAAAACTCTGTCTGTGTGTGCGCTCTTGATTTCTACCAATCCTGTTTTGTTTGTAGTTTTATGACATTTATCCCAGGATCTCTCAGACCATCGCCACACCATCTGGTAAACTACTCTCCTCTCTGTATAATCTAGCCTAGAGCCAATACTAGCCCATGGGGGGGCTAGTATTGAATAACACATTCCAAAAAATTACAGTCACAAAATAAATCATAAGAAACAAGGTTTTGAAGTGTTTGTCCTTTATCTAGGAGAAATAAGAAAGCTCAGGAAATATTTGTGTATGTACACTACTTGTCCAAAAGTATTTGGACACCTGCTCGTTAAACATCTTATTCCAAAATCATGGCCATTGATATGGAGTTGGTCCCCCTTTGCTGCTATGACAGCCTCCACTCTTCTTGGAAGGCTTTCCACTAGATGCTGAAACATTGTTGCGGGGACTTGCTTCCAATCAGCCAGAAGAGCATTAGTGAGGTTGGGCACAGATGTTGGCCTATTAGGCCTGGCTCGCAGTCTGCGTTCCAATTCATCCCAAAGGTGTTCGATGGGGTTGAGGTCAGGGCTCTGTGCAGGCCAGTCAAGTTCTTCCACACCAATTTAGACAAACCATTTCTGTATGAACCTTGCTTTGTGCACAGGGGCATTGTCATGCTGAAACAGGAAAGGGCCTTCCCCAAACTGTTGCATCAAAGTTGGAAGCATAGAATCATCTAGAATGTCATTGTATGCTGTAGCATTAAGAATTCCCTTCACTGGAACTAAGGGGCCTAGCCTGAACCATGAAAAATAGCCCCAGACCATTATTACTCCTCCACCAAACTTTACAATTGGCACAATGCATTGGGGCAGGTAGCATTCTCCTGGCATCCGCCAAACCCAGATTCGTCCATTAGACTGCCAGATGGTGAAACGTGATTCATCACTCCAGAGAACAGGTTTCTACTGTTCAATGGCAGCGAGCTTTACACCGCTTTACACCACTCCAGTATGGAATTGCGTATGGTGATCTTAGCATTGTGTGCGGCTGTTCGACCATGAACCCCATTTCATGAAGCTCCCCACGATCAGTTCTTGTGCTGACATTGCTTCCAGAGGCAGTTTGGAACTAGGTAGTGAGTGTTGCAACAAAGGACATACGATTTTTACACTCTATGTGCTTTTTTGGGTAGGTTGAACTAATTTCATACTTCCATATTTTTTTTTTTACCAGTACTGGTTACATTCAGATGAGTCCCATGACACTTGTGGGGTTGTAGAGCACAATGGAGAACACCATCATGTTCATGAGAATCTCCCCTTTCCACAGTGAGGTCACATTAGTTTGTAGCCCAAACAGTTAGGACGCTACAAACAGAAGTTGGCACATCAACGGAACCGATTTCAGACAAGTTCCCTAACACTTGTGGGGGTCGTAGAGCAAAATGGAGACGACCATCGTGTTTGTGAGAGTCTCCCCTTTCCATAGAGTGGTCAATAGTCTCATGGACTGACAAACACATCTCTAGCTCTGCCACCTTTCACTGATGCGGAAGTGCGACATAGGCGGATGCGTTGGATTGAGACGACTCCAATGCAAAAAACGAGACATCTCTAGCTTAAACTGACACATTTTGATGGTGATTTTTTTTATTATGTTACTTAGATTCACTCACCGGCATCAATCGACACTAAGGGGTTAAAGGAGACAAAACCTTATTTTCTTGTTGCCGCGACTACAAGCACACACACCAGGGTCCTGTAGAGGCTCCTTTCTGTACTGGTTTAGTTCAGCTTTAGTTCAGCTTAGAGAAATGAGAGAGGAAGGAATGATAACAAAGTTAGAAAGAGAGGGAGGGGGATCGAGCAACAAGTTTACATGTGGGAGAGGGAGAGAGAGAGAGAGAGAAGAAGATAAAGATGAAGCTATTATTCTCACATACAGCATTTTTTGTTGTTGTGCACCCTCCTCCCTCCTGGTGATTGGCTGAGGGATAAACAAGCCTCTTGGCCGGACCATGTCTGTATGTGTGTGTGTGTGCATGCTCATATGTGTGTGGGTGTGTGCATGTGTGCGTGAGACTGAATAGTGTATTGTAGGAGGCAAGTGGGTCCACCGGGCTCCCATACAGAGACAACAGTTACTCACAGACTGTGCCAGGCAGCTTGAATACACACACACACACACACACACACACACACACACACACACACACACACACACACACACACACACACACACACACACACACACACACACACAGCAACAATGACAATCTTCATCATTCCACTTGTCCACTTGGACTCGGATGAATACACAATAACACAAGGCTGCTACAGTGACTGCATCTAAATAACTTTTGTTATTTGTGGGGGTTTTTCTCACCACAATAAATTCATTCATAATTCCTCTGACCTGTGACAGATGGCTGTACTGTCTAGGCCTACATACACATTTAAACATGTGTTTAACTAGAATAGTAAACAAACAAAAATTTGACCAACTGGGGACATTTTGTTAGTCCCCACAAGGTCAAATGCTATTTCTAGGGGGATCAGGATTAAGGTTAGAATTGTGTTAGGATTCAAATTTGGTTTAGGGTTGGGGTTAGGAGCTAGGGTTAGTTTTAGGGTTAAGAGCTAGGGTTAGTTTTAGGGTTAAGAGCTAGGGTTAGGTTTAGGGTTAGGTTTTCGGGTTAAGTTTAGGGTTAGGTAAAAAAGGACTTTGAATGGGACTGAATTGTTTGTCCCCACAAGGTTAAATATACAAATCAAATCAAATTTTATTGGTAAAATACACATATTTAACAGATGTTATTGCAAAATGCTTGTGTTCCCAGCTCCAACAGTGCAGTAGTATCTAACAATTAACAACAATACACAAATCTAAAAGTAAAAGAATGAAATTAAGAAATATATAAATATTAGGACGAGCAATGTTGCATTGGCATTGACTAAATACAGTAGAATAGAATAGAATACAGTATATACATATGAGATGAGTAAAGCAGTATGTAAACATTATTAGAGTGACTAGTGTTACATTATTAAAGTGGCCAATGATTCCATGCCTATGTATATAGGGCAGTAAAGACAGAAGACTGCATGTGTGTGTTGTCTCGTCAAAACAAAACAGAGAAAGAGTAAACCAAGACCTGACATCTCACACACACTAAAGTCTAATCAAAGAGAGTACTGGTGGTCTCAACAGCCTGGTCACAGATGAAAGGAGAATGAAAGGGAAGATGAAAGGGGTTACCCAGCTAACAATTCCAGGGAGAGAGAATGTTTTTGCAATGTTACCCGTAATGTTCTGCTGATGTTTGAGTGTCCAGTTTCCATTAGTTAGGGGAACATTTTCTCGACTGAATGTTAGCAAAAATCTCCGGAAAGAACCTATTTAGCATGTTTTGGTGTTGGAGTTCTAACTAGCAACCTGGGATACACTGTCACTAACTAGCTAGTTAGTAAGCACACGGTGTCGCTCCCGCCTCCCACCTGATGTACTAGCGACTGGTAGACAGTGTCCTTTGCCCCTGAAGGTCGGGCACTGTTTTCCCACAGTTCTGTAAACGAATGTGAGGGTACGTGTTCGGCGCGGAGCAAAGGGCACTGCCTAACTCAGATAATACTTTTATTTCCCTTTTAACCTACATTCAAAAGTGTCACACAAACATGAGGATGATGAAGGAACCAATGTGATGCTCGAGGGAGCTGCAGGAACGCCCACTTGTAGGATTGCCCCAAATTATGTGCTGCAGTTGCACACTATTACGCAGATACAGTAAGAGTGTATGTCATATGCCTACCATTTATTAAGATATCATTGTTTAGTTTCTTTGACATTCAGAGGCAGAATTTGCTTGGAAAGTAATCTAATTCTGTCACTATCAATCGACTAAGCTATTCACTTTCTGTACAATAGAAGATGTTTAAACCCAGACAGCTTTTAGGGAAACACTTGTGACCTTTTCTCAGTGGGTTAAGCCACGGATGAAGAGTTCTCAGCATTAAAGCTTACATTTTTATGCATCGGTAGGCCTACTCTGTCTGGGGTGGAAATGTAGGCCTAACTTTTGAAAGTACCATCAGCAGATTCCTAATGATGTCTCAGATTTAATTATTTGGAAACAGGGACAGTTTCCTTTCAAACAAGACACACTGATTTGGCATTGGACAAATATGATAAGATAAGCACATAGGCCTATCTCTCTGTCCATTCATAGCCTGTAAATTTGGTCATTTGTGTGGTATTTAAAAAAATGTATGCTGTCCTGCAAATACGATGATAGCTTCATGCAATGGTTATAAAGGAGATATTTCCACCTCTTGTCCACGGTGGTCTGCGAACCCACAAGCTGCTCCGCAGCCCTGTGCTCTATCAAAATGCATGTAATATTAACAGGACGAAGAACAGTTTCTAAAGCTCTGGTCTGTCCAAGAAGTGAGTGTAAACGCTAGATATGTTCTCTGCTATCCACTTTGTTTCAATTATTATTTTTGTATAGTGAAGGGTCACTTGTTTTTTTTTCAATCGTTCAGGGAGGATTTAGGTAAAATATATTTTGAGACTCTCAGGGGAACGTTCTCTAAAGTTGTAAGAACTGTTGTTGTTAGCTGGGTCGTTATCCTCTTTGGTCTGGTCTTTGAGCGCTTTAATGTTACTTTGCTGCCATCTAGTGCAATGTATCGTTACTTTAAGTGACCCTTTGATGTCGTGAATTGTCACACTCGCAAATGTATTTTGATATTTTGCTTATAGCCCCGTATCAAATGCAACCATAGCTCAATGTCACCCGTTTTACGTTGAGTAATTCCCTTCAACGCAGTGCCAAAGATGTGTATAACGTTGCTTAACTTTCAGGTCTGCTTACGTAATCGCCTGTCAGTGGTCGCTTTACGGTAGATCGTGGAGGTCAGAGAAGCACGATGAAAAGGCAAACCCAACTATAATTTACAAAAAGCTGATAATTTCAATATCTAACTGCATACAGTAAGACAGTGTACAACACTATTCAAACGTGAACATATTACTGCGTTTTAGATACTAGGAAATATCGCCAACGTTATTGCTTTTGGCTTGCATCATCACGTTTGGTCAGCTAGGCTAATGTTAGCTAGTTAGCTAGTTAGCTAGCTAACCCAACCAGCATCTCCAGCCCGAAGCGTTCGCCGGGTGAGTCTCTAGATCGTCACCATACATGGACAATAACGCCCCTGGGTCGGGAGGGAAAGGCGGCCTCGGGAGTCTCTTTGGAGGCAGCGAATACTCCAACACAGAGCTCGCCGGTGTCCCATGTAAGTGCCCCTGCCAATTGATGTTGCTACGTTGGTGGTAGCTAGCATACTAACTAACGTTAGCTAGACAAGGCCAACACTGGCCGTCGTTGACATCAACTGAGGTTACTGTATTTTCTTCATAGTGACTGGAATGAGCCCCCTGTCGCCTTATCTTAATGTTGACCCCCGCTACCTCGTACAGGTAAGCGATGCTAGCTTGCTACCTAGCTAGTTAGTAGAAGTTGACCTCACTCAATGAATGGATATGTAGAATTGATTTGTGACATTCCCACTATCAAGTCGACTAAGATAGATGTTAACCTGTGTGTGTTTTCCAGGACACAGATGAGTTCATCCTGCCAACAGGGGCTGGTAAAACTAGAGGGAGGTTTGAACTGGCCTTCTTCACCATCGGGGGCAGCTGCATCACAGGTGAGACATTCCCTCCCTCTCAGTTTCTCTGTCTCACCCTCTCATCTCTTCTCTCTATCCACATAACTCCCCTTCTCCCATATTAAGTTATGATGCCTGCTGGTTCTGTATCTGAGTCTCTTCCTCTCTCGCCCCCTCCAATTCTAGGAGCTGCGTTTGGGACAGTGAATGGACTGAGGATGGGGTTGAAGGAGACCAGAGAAATGGGCTGGACTAAACCACGTAACGTCCAGTAAGCACCACTGTGTTCCTCTAGTAGTCTGTGGCTTTAGTGTTATCACGTTGGAGACAGGTTTTTATTCATGCTAATATAAATGTTCTATGGCAGGGGTATTCAACTCTAACCCAATGAGGTCCGGAGCCTGCTGTTTTTCTTTTTTATCTGATAAATAATTGCACCAACCTGGTGTCCCAGGTCCCTGATTAGAGATGACCAATGAAAAAACACAGTGGAACTGGCTTCAAGGGCCAGAGTTGCGTTTGAGGGTTCTGTGGTAGGGTGCTCTATATACTGCTCTCACTTATCTGACCTCTGACCTTGCCCTCAGGATTCTCAACATGGTGACCAGACAAGGTGCATCCTGGGCCAACACTCTGGGCTCTGTTGGTGAGCACTTCTTCCCTTCCTCTCTTCTTCTTCACCCTGGCTAACCCATGGACCAGGTGTTTTGTCCCTAGTATGTCTATATTAACCATGGGGTGTGCATGTGTGTTTACAGCGTTATTGTACAGTATATTTGGCGTGGCCATAGAGAAGGCTAGAGGAGCAGAGGATGACATCAACACTTTGGCTGCTGGGACTCTCACAGGCATGCTGTTCAAATCCACAGGTGTGTAGCCTGTCTGTGGTTAGTCTATGGTTGTGTCTCGTGTGGGGCAAGAGTTCAACATGTAGTGCCCTAAAAAACCCATCTGTCTCATTCAAAACGTGTGTTTGTTTCAGGAGGGCTGAAGGGAGTGGCTCGTGGTGGTCTGGTGGGGTTGGCCATGTCTGGTGCCTACGCTCTCTACAGTAACTGGGACCATATCAGAGGCGGCTCCTCTTCAAATCTCTACTGAACACATCCCTATCTATTGCGTTTCATCCAAAATTCCACCCTATTCCCAACTTGGTGTACTACTTTTGGCCAGAGTCTCAGGGAATAGGTTACCAATACTCAAACCCTCCCACAAATATCACCAGCCCCTTCCCTTGTTCACTTCCTGACTTGAGAGGGTTCTGAGATATTGGAGGCATGACTGAGATGTCATTAAACCATGGACTAAATGACCTCCAAGAAACACCCCTCCCCACACAACTGCCCTTGCTGCCCCCCCAGCCCTGTCCTTCTGGGTTACCTCCCTTCTCACCCACACAGATCTGAAAAGGCCTCACGCTATTTCCAAGGGGTTTATGTGTTATTGTATTGGGAACTGTTTTTAGAAATGTATCTTATGTTATATTATTGAATGCTACGTCTAGTAGCCTGGAAGAGGGAAAGAGTCATGTAAATAGTATGCCCATGTTAAGAGTATATGCTAAGTAAATGGATACTGGGGCCCTGTTGTAATCATTTTTACATGCCTCCTCCCTCCCTGTGAAGTGATCACTCATCTGACATGACTGGAGTGATGAAAACAATTCAGAAATCAGTTAACAGCTATCCAGTCATGTCTGGTCAGTGATACATCCACCCTTCCCCTCCTTGAAGTTATCTGAACATCTCGGCTGGTGTTACTGACTGGTTATTTTACGAGGTTGCCCACTTGACTCACGGCTGTGTTAGTCCCCTGAGGTAAAGCCAAATGGTTAGTACAGGGAGCGAACGCAAGGTTACTCATCTAAGCATGAGAGCTTCTGGAATCCATGATTGTAGTCCTTTGCTTTCATGCGACTGTGGGTTGTAGTCCTTCAGATACAGAACAAGACTTCTAATGAAGCTGAAGAGCAAAGAGACATTCATCCCAGCACACACCCTACCAAGGCCTTACAATCAAAACTGTTGTAATGTATTTATTCATAGTGGGTACTATTTTCCTGTTAAGAGTTGGAGTCGATGCTGGCCTTTCTAAAAGTTACTTCCAAACAGTACTGGAAGTGTCTGTATTATCTATTTGTGTCCTTGCCTGTTAAGCCCACTGTAAGAACAATACAACAAACATTCAAAATGATAATATGCTGCCTTGGGTCTTTGTCAGTTGTGCTCATGCTGCTTGTGTTGTGAAAGCCTGTAGATGGGGTCAGGGGTGGGATATGCTATTGTGACTGACTGACTGGGTTTGAACCCAGATTGTGTGCCCGCTACACTATTGGTATCAGTCAGTAAGCTAAACTAAGTGTTCTACAGTATATTTGAAAGAAGAGGTTCACAATGTTCTGCTTTTTCTGCCAACTTTATTGGCTGACAGACTGCATGATGGGAGTGTTAGTCAGGAAAGAGTACAACCAGGAAGTGGAACATTGGTTGGGGATGTGGTGGAGGTCAAGGTGTCATACATGCCATACAAATTGCAGATACTGTATGTTCCTTTGCATGCACCAATGAAATGGGATAACATAATTCTGAATGTAATATTGAAGGACAAAATGCTCCAGACAAAATCCATAGGTTATAGACATAAAACATTGAATTGTTGACTTGAGTGTGATTCTGAAACAAATTGTCCATAACATACACATTAAGTGGATGGTGACTAGAGTACTTTCAGAGACACAAAGCCTGAATAACACAGAATTTAACACAGATTACAGCATCGTGACAGGTGGCTTGATTTAATGAAATGCTGATGATCAGTACAATGTTGATTGTAAAATGTCTTCATTCAAATGTTGTCTGATGTCACTAGTGACTCACAGGTTATGGACACAGAGGAGAGGGGTGTGTGGCCTGAGGCAATATGGTATCTTGCACAAAAATTAATGCTATAGTTTTGGGGTGTGGAGGGGTTGTCAGGTTGTGTGTGGTCTAGTCTAGTGCATGAAGATGTCTCTGATGCGCGTAGCCTCGATCCAAGGGATGTAATTGGCGGTGCGGGTGAACACGCTGGGCTTGTTCTCCACGGTGCAGCCAATGGGGCCAAAGCTCACCACACCGTGCACCTCCCACCTGTCACGCCCCAACTGGCACAGCAGAGGACCGCCCGAGTCACCCTAAGAGGAGAGGGGGGATAAAACATTGTTAGATCACATTCCTATGTTAATACTAATGCTGCGTTTATAACATCTCGTA
The DNA here is from genome assembly GCF_034236695.1 of Oncorhynchus nerka. Lineage (NCBI taxonomy): Eukaryota > Metazoa > Chordata > Actinopteri > Salmoniformes > Salmonidae > Oncorhynchus > Oncorhynchus nerka. The sequence goes on along the minus strand of NC_088411.1, from coordinate 14,639,537 downwards.
AATGTGTAAATACCAGCATGCAACTGGGAAACATTTATTTAAACGCCCCTCCAATTGGTCAGTTATAGTGGGAAAATCATCTATGATCTCTGAGCTCTGACTTCTCCCACATGCTGAACTCTGCAGTTAAGGAAATTACCTCGATAACAGCATTTTCAGCAGTTAAATGCAACAAACCATTATTATTATTTTTAAACGATCTATTAATGTTTTTTTTACCACTATAATTTGTTTGACGAGCATGATAGCTGTACTTCTAATTTATAGTTGACGCAGGTTGTTTGCCATTAGCCAATCGGCGTACTCGGTACAAGTATGTAATTCTTCCTCCTCCCTTTCTCACTCGGTCTTTCCCACTCCTCCCTCTGTCCCACCCTTCCTCAGTCCCCTCCTTCCCTACCCTCCCTTTCTCTACCTGGCAGGCAGCAGGTGGTCCTTCTGTGTCTCTGAAGCCGGCACAGATCATGGAGTCCCTGACGCGGTCTCCCCAGAACTTCTTCTGACGGCAGGTCTTGATGTCGATGATGGGTAAACGGGCCTGGTTCAGAGCCTCAGCCAGAGACACGTTCTCCTTTCCACCTGATACACAGACAGGGACACACCACAGGATTACCTTTAGGCAACATACTTGTTTCATGCCTATTGAACGCAGCCCTTGTCAATGCTCTTTTGTCTACAATCTTAGTTCTAACATGTGGTCATAGGGAGAATCTCAATTGCATACTCCTCACGTCCTCACTCCACACCTTTTTTTCAAAACCCATTGGATGAGAAAGCCAGAGGTCCCTCCCCTCTGATCGTCTCCAATGGGTTTTAAAAAGGAGGCGAGAGGATACGAGTATGCAATGAGATTCTCCCAGTGTCTCAATTCAGCCTCCCCCTCCTTACCCTGTGTGCCTCCCCAGCCTCCTCTCCTCCCCCTTTCACCCCCCCTTAACCTGAGTGTCTACCCAGCCAACCGCACCTTTCTCCCCCTCTCCTCTCAGTCCTCATCCCTAGTTTCATCCAACCTCCTCCCCCTTAATCATCCCTCCTTACCCCGAGTGTCTCCCCAGCCGGTCACCCAGCAGTATTGTCCTGGCTTCAGGCGGATCTGTTTGCGCGGCAGGCATGCATAGCGTATGTGGTTGGTGGGCACGATGTCGGTGGCAGCCTTGACCAGGGCGATATCGTAATCCAACTCGCTGTGCGTGGGGTAACGGAAGTGCTCGTGACGATATATCCTCTTCACCGGGATAGTCTTCTCGGGTGTTTCGGAACGTTTCAGCTGGTGCTTCCCCAGGACAATCCTCCAACTCCCAGCATCCTCGGCTTTACCCCTGAGACACACAGCATGGTGGGTAACTGAGTTACCACGCAGGGTTCAGAATGTAACTTTCCGTCACATTACACACAGGTAGTCTACTAGTCCTTTTTGGTGGTTTCTCAAGATGTATCGTCTCTTTCTCGTCTAAACCGAGTTATGGTGAATGGGTTAGACCGTGGTCCTTTTGAGACAAGTGTTTCATTTTTAGCTCAGTCCAATAATGTTGTGTGCTACCACTCACGGAATGGCAAGTCTTACTTCTGGAAGCAGTGAGCAGCAGTGAGGACCCAGTTCTTGTGGATGAGAGTTCCTCCACAGACATGGATGTAGTGCTTACTGCCTCTGGGACGAACCTGAGACACACAGAACACACACATTTGCCATCAACCCACAGGCAAGACCTTCCACTTAAAGTAACTGCCCAGTGTTTTCAGATTTATATGAAATATGCACTACATTTAATTGCAATATGAGTGAAATAGTTTTCCTTCCAAAACAAATTGTAATTAAGTATATAAAATGCAGCTCTTCTGTGTTGGGATGGTGTATGCGTACCTCAACAACAGAATGGTGTGAGCATATGAATACCAGTGGCGGTCGGTGCCGTTTCAAATGAGCATGGCCTTATTTCTATTACAGCATATTCGATTGTTGTCATTTATATTCCATTTACCCAGCTCAATGTAACATCGATAGGTTTAGGCTACCGCATGATACTCAAATGTTTCCCTATACCCATCATGAGGTTGCTATAGCCTATGAATGAAAGTTTACAACGACCGTGACACATTCAATACATTCAATGCATCTAGCGGATCTAAGGTGTAATCATTAGTCCAACAGTGGCAAACAACAGTTGTTATTGGACAGATTCAGGTATGTTTATCCCCGCGTCATTCTGTTTGCTTCCGTTTAAGAAACCATTTTCAACAGAATCGGTGGAATGAATGCACCCCTGATCACCCTCAAGCACAGTTCACTTTCATAGAAGCCACATACAAACAGCGTGATCACTTCACATCTACACTCTCCTCTCACCTTTTCCCTTCGCTTGTGGACTTCAGTGCACAACACAACAGGTCTGTGACCAGGCAAAAAAACGTTTCCAAGCCAAACCTTCATACCATAACCACTAACTGCTACACACAGTCTATATCGTTGTCACCATATTAACTAACGTCATAGTCAGCATAGCTAGAACTAACGCATTTGTAAACCCACTACAATCATGCAGTATAGTGTACAGTGAGCAGTTTAGCACTTACACCGGCAGGCCCTGTTGGCAATAAATTAATAAAACCAAAAGCTTACCTTGACTTGGAAGAGTTCCAGTGTTGGATAGCCAGAGAGCTAACATAGCATCCCTCTCTGTTTGAGCCATGTGTTTGAGCAGGCTAAACTAGCTGGCTGCATTTGCTAGCTAAGTAAGTAAAAGTGAAAGTGAAAACAAATATACAACACAACTCGTCTATCAACCCTGAGCTCCGACTCCTCCCACACGATGACCTCTGACGTCACCTTAGTAGGAAATGAGCTTGATAACAGCATTTTCGGCAGTTAAATGCAACTAAAAAACATTATTTATCAAAGGCAATCAATAAAAAAAATGTTAACACTAATTTGTTTACAAGCATGATAGTTGTACTTTTAGTTTATGGTTTAAGCAGCTTGTTGGCCATGAGCCAATCTGCATTATTCAACAAGTTCAAAGCACCTGAATGCAGCCAACCGGTATTTACAACTTCAAAACGAGTAATTCCCACCTTCCCACTTCTTTATGACGTTATAGGCTAGTCTACATAAACTAGTCTATAACACCACAATGCAATTAATAATTGCATTATTGTTTTCAAGTGAGTACAACATTTTACTCTAGGCTGTAAACTGCAGTGAAAATGTAATTTGCATAACAGTGCAAAAGCCCTCTGATTTGAACGTTTCATTCCATTTGGATCAGTTGTGGGTCTACTCTCAACAGTTTATAAGGTCTAGAAAGGCACAGTAGCAGGCCATCCTGGCTGTACTTCTCATACTGAGATGCGCTGTCTGCTGCAGATCTTCATTCTCCCAAGTCGTCCTATAATAATGTGGCCACATATGTTCCAAGCAGGCCCAGTTATTCAGGAAAGCTTAACACGCGCTCTGCCTCCTCCACGATCCATGCAGCATTCCTCGTTCACCTAGAACCTAACACTTCTGCCTAAATATTTGTAATTGAACTTTTTAAATGTATTACCTTTTATGAGTGGCATAAATGCAACCAGTCACAACGATTTAATCTGATTAGGCTACTTCAAAAGTCTCCTGTAGGCTAGCTGCGCACATTAGTCCAAAATATAATTTCAGCATCCAAACTGCAGCAGCCATTTGATGAATGGAAAGACACATCTGTTAAACACCAAAAAGTTGAATGACATTCAGAGATTGTCAAGCCAAGCCTTCGATACTGGATAGGGAGTCAATAAACCATGACGTTGAAGCGCCCCAAGTCGGTACAGAAAGCTGTTGGTGGAAAAAATGTGTTGCATATATTTTTTCAATTCTAAATCTTGAATCGAAATGTTGAAAATCAGATTTCCCCCTAGCTGATCATTGTCTGCAGCCATTTCTGATCTTAGTGTAATGAAACAGACAGAGAGAGTGAGCTCGTTTGTGGTGGTCAGCAAACCCTCGACCTTCTGGCCCATAGCCCTGCGTGGCATCAACTGTACCATAAAGTGGCAAAGATGATATCCACGTTTATAAACACAGGGTCGGTACATTTATTGTTATTCGTGGTTGCAAACATTATTTTGAGTTCATTCTATGAGGGTGGGGGGGAGGGTGTGTATTTTTTTTTTTACAGTAGAAGGGGAAGGTCATGTTAAAATATTTTTTAACGTTGGGGAGATGGGTGCTTGTTTATGACACCTCGAGTTGGAGCACTCTACTGAGTCCTTCTCCTGAATCCAAGTGTTTGACACTTGGGGAGGGGGCCAGTACCGTTATTATCAAACTGTATTAATGCACAAGCAATTATCAAACTGTATTAATGCACAAGCAATTATCAAACTGTATTAATGCACAAGCAACATACATTTTTCATCCTTTGGTCATCCTACTTTGATCTGGTTTCATCTAAATATAATAACATTTGATGAAAAACATGATTTTGACTGTGCGGGGACCTTTAAGTCAAATTTTCACTGAGTCTCCCCATTGGCATCAATGCATGACTAAGTGGAAATTCGACATCCTGAAGATAGCAAGTAGATAAGTATGTTCATGGGTTTATTGATTACCTGTAGGGAGACCTGCCATGGCCAGGAGTGAGGTCTGGCCTCGTTTCCAGAGACGATCCGTTCAACCATGTTCGGTTTATAGTGGGACGTGCCACAGTCCTTAGGCCAGTCTATAGGAAAGAAAATACACAGGAACTGTCAGTACAGTCAGACGAATACTGATCCTAGATCTGCCACGCCACAGTCTGTGAGTCAGTTTAATCATCACAGTCAGTTACAAAGATCAGATCTGAACAATTAGAATGATAAAACATGTATTTTTTTAAACTTCATTTTAGTTATTGGTCCAAGTCGGAATGGTTGAGGTCAGATAGATTAAATGTGATGGAAAGGCAAAGGGGTGGCGAAACAAATAGATTGAGAGAGAAAGAGGTGTAATCGCTGTTAAAGGGAGTATCCACACGCAGAAATATAACTCCTGTCAATTTGGTGAAAGCCTATGTTCTATCAGGGGGTAAAATAACAATATCCCCATGATTTAATTTCTAAGTGGTCAATCTTTGGTATCAGGAAATAGCTATATAGTTCTGTCACTGGAGATAGGGCATAAGACACTATCACATATCATAACCCAAATACTTGCACTCCAGATCGCCAAATCAGACAATAGATGGTATGGAAATACTTGTCTAGAACACATCCATCCGTCTATATCATCATAACAAAGTGTATATTATATACCGGTGCGCCGTCAGATTAATGGCCTTTCTTCCTTCAACTATCGTGCCACAATGCAGTTGACTCTTCTCCCTGCTAACAGACCCGCAAGCTCCTTGCACGTTGCCATAGCAACCACATTGACTCAAAGTCGTGAGCTAGAAACGCGATCAACATGGTGAGATTCTAACTACAACTAGCTTCTACTAGCTAACTACTTAACATGCTGATATTGACTTTGGTATTAGTGTGTGTAGGCAGCTACCTTTTCTAACTAAGTAGCTACCTAGCTAGCCAGCCAGCTTGTCCATAGAGAGAGCATTGCATTGTGGGTTTTGAAGTCGACTTTTCACATGTTGCTTCCTACCTTATTATGACGAAGAAATTCAAAATTCACAACATATATCGTTATAACATATTTTCATTATTTGACCATGTAAATCCTAAGAATTTGTGGTATTGAGTGGATTATTCCTTTTAAAATGAGTGTGTGTATTCGTGTGCTGGTGCCCATGTGTATCAGTGGAGGCTGGTGGAAGGAGCTATATAGGAGGACGGGCTCATTGTAATGGCTGGAATGGAATACATGGAACGATATCAAACATATGGAAACCCCGATTGACTCTATTCCATTCATTCCATTCCACCCATTACAATGAGCCCGTCCTCCTAAAGCTCCTCCCACCAACCTCCACTGATGTGTGCATGTGGATCTGGCTCACCCAGGTGCAGGACTTTGTGCTGGGCCTGTCTGCCAGGGGTCAGGGTGTATGTGACGGCAGGCAGAGGCGACACACACAGCAGCAGCAGCAGAGATAGGAGTGGAGACCCTGGAACATCAACCATCTTCAGCAGAATCACTGCCTCGCGCACACAGCACACTATATATATAGCACTGGACAAACACATGAACACACGCTCACATACAGGCATCCAATCACCTGCACATACTCAGGCATATACATACACGCACACTCATTCACAAACTAATATGTGCGCATGTACCTACGTATGAACACACACATACACACACACACATTTCCCCCAGGGACAAAGATGACTACAAAGCCCCAGTGCTGGATTGTTCTCTTGCAGCCAGGGGCTTCTACAGCAATGGATAGGGACTTCTGGGGGGCCCATCAGCACTTTCAACACACCCACATTCCCACACACACACACACACACACATTCATACATGCGCATGCATGAACACATGCACACAGGCACAACACACTCCCTTGGCCGCAAACATAGGACAAACATGTAGGAAAAAAACAGCCCCCCTACTTTACTCCCTACTCACCCCATGACGCACGTCACCCCATAAGCCCATCTCCTGATTCTGTGTCACGTGATCCGGTGACCTGTACCCTCCAAACCCAACCCCTGTACACGCACACAATTTGTCACTCTACCCATTCATATCTACAAACTATTACACCCCATTACCTGTAAATAATTTCCATCATCAGGCTTACTTCTACTTATCTAAACATCTACCTAACTCTAAATCTTCTCCAGTTAACCTCTATAACTTATCCAAACCTCCCTAGGGCTGTGGATGGATGAAGTGATCCTATACAGTATAAGTATGGCTTGCACCTAGGCCCAGGACTGTACCACTTTCACCATACAGGGGGCAGGCAAGAGAGAGGGCTTTGTTTCTCTACATAACAAATACAACTACCGTGTTTGTTCGTTAACAGTGAGATATGACAACAGTAGAAGCAGCTAGTGAGGTGTGGTTTCAGGCCTTTACTACGGTGAATGACAGGGAATGTGCCTGCTCATCTGAACAGTAGCAGTACACAGGGCCTGAATGAACTGAACATAGACTTACTCACACCACCATGTTTCACCAAGTTTACAAACACTCTGTGTGAGTGTCTGTGTATTTTTTTTTGAGAGAGTGAGCGAGCGAGCGAGTGCCTATGTACATGTATGTGTATATACTGCAAAGTACAAAGAATGCATATGAAAGTAACATCAGTGAATGTTTTGACAGGATATTTTAATACATTACATTTTTTTCCTATTGGAGATTATTTACAATAATTCATGGCATCCACACATTCACATATCCATGTTTACTGTAATGCAGTGCAGGCAGGCAGTAACACATATTGACATTAAGGGCTGTTTTTTCTGGGATCCTGGACCTACAGTTGAAGTCGGAAGTTTACATACACTCAGGTTGGAGTCATTAAAACTCTCTTTTTCAACCACTCCACAAATTTCTTGTTAACAAACTATAGTTTCGGTAAGTCGGCTAGGACATCTACTTTGTGCATGACACATGTCATTTCACTTATAATTCACTGTATCACAATTCCAGTGGGTTAGAAGTTTACATACACTAAATTGACTGTGCCTTTAAACAGTGGAAAATTCCAGAAAATGATGTCTTGGCTTTAGAAGCTTCTGATAGGCTAATTTGGAGGTGGAGGTGTACCTGTGGATGTGTTTCAAGGCCTACCTTCAAACTCAGTTCCTCTTTGCTTGACATTATGGGAAAATCAAAAATCAGCCAAGACCTCAGAAAACAAATTGTAGACCTCCACAAGTCTGGTTCATCCTTGGGAGCAATGTTCAAATGCCTGAAGGTACCACGTTCATCTGTACAAACAATAGTACACAAGTATAAACACCATGGGACCATGCAGCCGTCATACTGCTCAGGAAGGAGACGCGTTTCTGTCTCCTAGAGATGAACATACTTTGGTGCAAAATGTGAAAATCAATCCCAGAACAACAGCAAAGGCCCTTGTGAAGATGCTGGAGGAAACGGGTACAAAAGTATCTATATCCACAGTAGAACGAGTCCTATATCGACATAACCTGAAAGGCTCAGCAAGGAAGAAGCCACTGCTCCAAAACTGCCATAAAAAAGGCAGACTTCGGGTCGCAACAGCACATGGGGACAAAGAGTGTACTTTTCGTACTTTTTCCTCTGGTCTGATTAAACAAACAAAAAAACTGTTTGGCCATAATCTCAAGACATCATTCAGGAAGTTAAAGCTTGGTTGCAAATAGGTCTTCCAAATGGACAATGACCCCAAGCAGTCTTCAAACGTTGTGGCAAAATGGCTTAAGGATAACAAAGTCATGGTATTGGAGTGGCCATCACAAAGCCCTGACCTCAATCCTATAGAATATTTGTGGGCAGAACTGAAAAAGCGTGTGTGAGCAAGGAGGCCTTCAAAAACCTGACTCAATTACACCAGCTCTGTCAGGAGGAATGGGCTAAAATTCACCCAACTTATTTTGGAAGCTTGTGGAAGGCTACCCGAAACGTTTGACCCAAGTTAAACAATTTAAAGGAAATGCTACCAAAATACTAATTGAGTGTATTTCAACTTCTTACCCACTGGGAATGTGATGAAAGAAATCAAATCTGAAATAAAACATTCTCTCTACTATTATTCTGACATTTCACATTCTTAAAATAAAGTGGTGATCCTAACTGACCTAAGACAGGGAATTGTTACTAGGATTAAATGTCAGGAATGATGAAAAACTGAGTTTAAATGTATTTGGCGAAGGTGTATGTAAACTTCCGACTTCAACTGTAGATGTTATTGCAAACCTGAACTGGAGTAGTATCCTTTCCAACCCAACATATTTTTCACCTACTGGCAGATATATTTGAATACTAACATATACATTTTATATAAAGTAGTCAAAAACTACAACACAGCAGTAGGGAGTCCAGTGTTAGTGTTATTCAGATGCCTCATTTGCACTTTAGACTGCACCCTGCACCCTGCACCCCGCCAACCTCCAGTGTTAGTCCCATACAGTCATTGGTTAGTCTTATAATGTGATCATGTCCACCTTCTCAGTGTTCTTCCAGTGTCATTCATTGGGGTTTGAGGAGCGAACACATCGCTTCAGTGACTTCATCACTCCTCCACTCTTCTTCCTGCTCTGCCCACTCTCACGATATGACGACTTACGAGACAGCACTGGTGTCCCCTTTTCCTCTGTCTCTTCCCCCTTCAGTCCTCCATCCCTCTGTCCTCCTCCCTTTCCCTTTCCATCTATTCCTCCCTCGCTATCTCCCTCTAACTTTCCTTCTTCCTCCCTCTCTACCTTTACCTCTCCCTCTGGTTCTCTCTGTCTCTGTTCTCCTTCTCCCTCTTTTTCTCCCTCTCTGACTCCCTCTCTCTCTCCCTCTCCTTTGGTGTCAGCCTCAGTCTCAATGGCAGCAGTCGCCACGGTATTAATCGATAATGCCATTGGGGAAGTTGCCATGGCAGTGGTCTTTCTTTTGGTAGTGACAGGGGTTGACAGGGTAGTGGTTTCCATGGAAGCGGTCTTGCCTTTGGTTGTCATAACAGGGGTTGACGGGGTAGCGGTTTCCATGAGAGGAGTTTTGTTCTTGGTTTTAGAAATGACCTTAACCCTTGATTTGCTTTTAGTCTTCGGTTTGGTTTTGGGAGTGGTTTCTGTGTTTGTGTTGTCTGTCCTGGTCTTGAGTTGCAGGTGTTTCTGTATGATAGTATAAGATAAGGTCAGAGAAACAACAGTTAACATATAAAAAATGATGAATATATAGATAAATATAGAACAATACACTACATTACCAAAAGTATGTGGACACCTGGTCGTCGAATATCTCATTCCAAAATCATGGGCATTAATACGGAGTTGGTCCTCTCTTTGCTGCAATAACAGACTCCACTCTTCTGGGAAGGTTTTCCACTAGATGTTGGAACATTGCTGCAGGAACATGCTTCCATTCAGCCACAAGAGCAGTAGTGATGACGGGCAATTCATCCCAAAGGTGTTCGATGGGGTTGAGGTCAGGGCTCTGTGCAGGCCAGTTAAGTTCTTCCACACCAATTTAGACAAACCAATTCTGTATGTACCTTGCTTTGTGCACAGGGGCATTGTCATGCTGAACAGGAAAGGGCCTTCCCCAAACTGTTGCCACAAAGTTGGAAGCATAGAATCATCTAGAATGCTGTAGCGTTAAGATTACCCTTCACTGGAACTAAGGGGCCAAGCCCAAACCATGAAAAACAGCCCCAGACCATTATTCCGCCTCTACCAAACTTTACAGTTGGCACTATACATTGGGGCAGATATCATTCTCCTGGAACCTGCCAAACTCAGATTCATCCTTCGGACTACCAGATGGTGAAGCGTGATTCATCACTTCAGAGAATGTGTTTTCACTGCTCACTTGAGTCCAACGACGGCAAGCTATTCACCACTCCAGCCGACGCTTGGCATTGTGCATGGTGATCTTAAGCTTGGCCATGGAAACCCATTTCATGAAGCTACTGATGGACAGTTCTTGTGCTGACGTTGCTTCCAGAGGCAGTTTGGAACTTGGTAGTGAGTGTTGCAACCGAGGACAGATGATTTTTACGAGCTACGCACTTCAGCACTCGGCTGTCCCGTTGTGTGAGCTTGTGTGGCCTACCACTTCGCGTTGTTGCTCCTAGAAGTTTCCACTTCACAATAACAGCACTTACAGTTCACCGGTGCAGCTCTAGCAGGGCAGAAATTTGACAAACTAACTTGTAGGAAAGGTGACACCCTATGGAGGTGCCATGTTGAAAGTCACTGAGCTCTTCAGTAAGGCCATTCTGCTGGCAATGTTTGTCTATGGAGATCGCATGGCTGTGTGCTCAATTTTATGCTCATGTCAGTAACGGTGTGGCTGAAATAGCCAAATCCATTAATTTGAAGTGGTGTCCATATACTTTTGTATATATAGTGTAGATTGACATGTAGAAACCATCACCTGAATAGTCGAGCTATACACACCACAGACTTAACACAAACACACACCTGTATGGCCGCAGAGCTACGCAGGGTTAACACACACACCTCCACAGACCACACCGACAGACATACCTGTATGGCCGAGCTGAGTTCCTCGGGGTCCAGAGAGGCTCCGTAAACATCCCAGGTCATCCCGTCTTCATCCCACTGCACCTGCTTCATACTACTCCTCCTCTTGCTGTGATCCCATTCTCCACTTCTACTCCTATCCTCCTCCTGTACCACCACCTTCAGACAGGATCTCCTCCTCCCCATCTCCCCCAGTGGGGCAGAGATGCTGTCCTCCCACTCTAACTTCTCCTCCCACCCCTCTCTGGGGATGTCCAGAGGGAACATACTGGAAGAGGGCGACACCAGGTTGGAGTGGGAGCCTAGCGATGACCTCAGGTTCAACCTTGACCCCGGAGGGGACCCCAAGATGGACTGTGAACCTAGATAAGTGTTGTAGCCCATGATGGAGTTGGACCGAGGGGGAGACCCCAGATTAGTGTCCGACCCATAATCCTTTAGGGAGCTCTGGAGGGACCTAAAGTTTAACCTTGACCCTTGAGGTGACCCTGCCTGCACCCCGACCTCCACCAGCTCCCTCTGTGATGTCATTGTCCCCTCCTCCCTGAACCCTGACCCCTGGGGTAATGATGTCATCAAGTTCATGACCCCTGAATAGGCAGAGTTACAGGAGCAGCGGGGGCAGCCGTCCAATTGTGAGTCGCTGAGGGAGGAAACTAAACCTGCCGATATCTGACCTCGGCCAGACGGACAGGTGAGCCTCGGTGACCATGACAATGCCAGGTGAGCAGGTGGGCTGGGGAAAAACACCCAAGGGTCCATCTCCACTTCTTGCTGCTGTACAGGGATGCCCAAGCAAACACCCAACGGAGGTGTGTTGTTGTTAGGTCTGGGTCTGGGGCTCAGGATAGGGGGCTTCTCTACATAGTACATCCCCACAGGGGTGCACCCTGGTTGGGGTGGGACCTGCTCAATGCTGCCCCTCTCCTCCAGACCTTCCACACCCTGAGCTCTACAGGAAGGAGAGGGAAAGGGGGAAGAGGGATGCTTGTGGGGGGAACAGGCCTCGTCTGTGTAAGGATTTGGATTTCCTTTAGGGGTCAGGGGTGAGGGTAGGCATGATATTACAGCTGGAGGTGAGGGTAGAGGTGAGGTTACAGATAGGGGTGAGGGTAGGCATGATATTACAGCTGGAGGTGAGGGTAGAGGTGAGGTTATAGATAGGGGTGAGGGTAGGCATGATATTACAGCTAGAGGTGAGGGTAGAGGTGAGGTTATAGATAGGGGTGAGGGTAGTGGTAACATTATAGGTAGGGGTGAGGACATAGGTGAAGGTGTGTGCGTTTGACAGGGTGTGTCTGCGGTAAGGGGTGACGGTCTGTATTGGAGTTGGGGTAGGTTGTGGCGTGTGTGTAGGGTTGGGCTCTGAGTGGGTGTGTTTAGGGGTGAGGTGAAAGGTGAGGGTGTAGCAGGTGTTTGTATGGAAGACTGAGACTCTGAAGCCAGTCTGGAGCAGCGAGCGGAGTACAGGATGCACGGGGTCTCCTCAGTCATACTCCCTCCCTTCCATATGACCGTCTCTGGTGTGCTAACACTGCTACACACACTGGCGCTACACATACTCCAACGCGCCACACGCTCATTACTAAGGGGAGATCCGTGCCCGTGTATGTTTTGAGACGTCTGTGAGTGTGAGGGTGTGGGTTGTTGTATGTATTGCTGTAGGGTTGTGAGTTTTGGTGTGTGTGTGTTTGTGGAGGACTGTGTATTTTGGCTGGCGCTCCGTCTCAGCTCCAGTTTTGCCCAGGCCGGGTCTCGCAGATGCGGGTGTTTGGTTGCCGTGACTACGTCCATGGAGCTCTTGGAGAGGGAGTAGATGGGTGAGCGTTCCTCCTCTTCCTCTTCTTTTCTCTCCGTCCTGAGTCCGCCTGTTGATCCAAAATGGCCGCTGACAGGGGGGAAGCCCTCCGATGACAGACGCCAGTGCCTCGCCATGACAACAACACTGACAAATAGGAATAAGGGATCAATTGATCTTCCAGCTGTGGCCTGGTTGTTTGTTCTGCTCAGGTTGTCTTGTCTTGAAGAAACTGCAGAAAAAAATATTTAATCTTTCTTTCTTTCCCTCCTCTCCCGTTCTCTTCCTCCATAAAACCTTCCTATCAGATGCGCCCCACTCTTCTCTTCCTCTCTGGTAACACACACACAGTCCAGATTAGCCTTCGGTAATAAGATTACAGGGTCCAGATTATTTTGTAAAACGTGGGATTGAGCTAAAGTTAAGAGAGCCTTTAGCCCTCACAGGTAACCAATTCTTCAATCTTCCTCCCTTCTGTCTCTCTTACTCTCTCTCCCTTCAATGGAGGGAGAGACAAAGAGAGAGAGAATAAAGAGGAGAACAATAATAGACTCCTGGGAAACAATTAGAGTAAATTTAGCTCTTTGAATCCTATTATTGAGTTAGCAATGAGAATTGTTTTTAAAACACAAAGCCACACAGCCACGCTCCCTACGCTGATCCCGTCCTATGTATATTCCAGTCAGTGTGGTGTGTGTGTGTGTGTGTGTGTGAGTCTGTTAAACCCTGCAGATGGCTGAGAAGCTTTGGGAAACTCAGTCAGACTCCTTGCTAAACGCCACATCCCTTCTCTCCCCTGTCTCTCTTGCCCAAGCTGAACTCAATTTAGAAATGCTATGAGCCGGTTTTCCACACCCAGAATAAACCTATTCCTAGGAGTAGGTTTAATCTGGGTCCCGGAAACTGACACTGTACTCATGAACACTTACTCTTTCCCAACACTAGGATCCACACACGCACCCACACAGGTTCAGCATTGTTTCTTACCTTTATAAGTGCACCTGTTGTACTCAAATCCTTTTCTCATCCACAACTGACAGCAGACTACATTTAATTCTAACACCAACACTTTTTCACCCCCCGATCAATACTAAATCCACGATGAGCCCTTACTTAAAGTCTCCTCTCTCAATGTTGCTCTCTTGCTCTATTCTTCTATTACACTCTTTCAGATACTCTGTTCACATTCCCTTCCTCTCTCTCACACTCATTCTATCCTTTCCTTTCTTTCTCTGTCTCGCTCTGTAACTCTCTCGTGCTCTCTCTCTCTCTCTGACCCCAAGATGTAGGCCAGGTGGCTAAGTGTGTGTGTGTGTGTGTGTGTTAGCTGTAACGTTAGTCTTAGCCCTAAGGATAAGCATCTTGTCATCTCATTAGCTGTAGCTCTGCTCTCTCAGACTGACCAATCCCTGTGCAGAGAATCAGTGTGTTGGTGCATGAGTGCATGTTTGTGTGCAATGACTATTGCTCAGGTGAAAAGTTAAACATTTTCCCCATGGCCCAAATAAAATGTATATGAATTTACTGAATGGGTTAAAATAATGTTGCCTGTGTGTATATAGTGTGTGTGTGTGTGTGTGTGTGTGTGTGTGTGTGTGTGTGTGTGTGTGTGTGTGTGTGTGTGTGTGTGTGTGTGTGTGTGTGTGTGTGTGTGTGTGTGTGTGTGTGTGTGTGTGTGTGTGCGTGTGCGTGTGCGTGTGCGCGTGCGCGTGCACGCGTTTGTGTGGCCTTGAGTCTGTCAGGCCCAGAGTCCTGAAGCTAGGGGTGGGAAGGCAACAGCTGTATCTTACATTCAATACCACCTGGTTTCCAGACTGGAACTCTGTACGGGAACACACTGGAATACTACCTCGACTTATATTCAACTTATTCCTACCTGAACCTCCGGTTCTGTAGGAGGGGAAAAGAGCAAAGCAGAAAGAGAGGAATAATGTGGAGTGTAATGACAGTGTAATGACAGAAGGGTCAAGAAACAAAGGGAGAGAGACATGGCTGGTGAGTAAAAATACTGGAGAGAACCCAATTCACCCTCTGTTTCCTTCCCTTCAACTTCATCTGAAGTTCACTTTTTTACTCAGAAATAATTGTTTATAGATGTGAAGAATACAACTTATATTATTGTGCAGAATTTTGCCAGGCAGAGGAGATTGACAGGCAAACAGACATAAAACTCAGAAAGTGTTTATTTATTTAACCTTTACTTAACCAGGTAGGCAAGTTGAGAACAAGTTCTCATTTACAACTGCGACCTGGCCAACATAAAGCAAAGCAGTTTGACACATACAACACAGAGTTACACATGGAATAAACAAGCGTACAGTCAATAACACAATAGAAAAAAAAGTATATATAGAGTGCGTGCAAATGGCGTGAGAAGGTAAGGCAGTAAATAGGCCATAGTAGCGAAGTAATTACAATTTAGCAAATTAACACTGGAGTGATAGATGTGCAAGTAGAAATACTGGTGTGCAAAAGAGCAAAAAAGTAAATAAAAACAATATGGGGATGAGGTAGGTAGATTGAATGGGCTATTAACAGATGGGCTGTGTACAGCTGCAGCGATCGGTTAGCTGCTCAGATAGCTGATGTTTAAAGTTAGTGAGGGAGAAAAAAAGTCTCCAACTTCAGCAAAGTGTTTTGCAATTCGTTCCAGTCATTGGCAGCAGATTATTCTGTCACAGTGTTACGTCCGTCGTTAAATGAAGACCAAGGTGCAGCGTGGTAGGCGTACATTTTCTTACAATATAAATGTTCCACCAAAAACAATAAACAACTCAACGAATGTAAAGCTAGGAGTGCAAACACATGCAACACACAAAGACAAGATCCCACAACAGAAGGTGGGAAAAGGGCTGCCTAAGTATGATCCCCAATCAGAGACAACGATAGACAGCTGCCTCTGATTGGGAACCATACTCGGTCAACAAAGAAATATAAACATAGATTTCCCACCCTAGTCACACCCTGACCTACCAAATAGAGAATGTAAAGGATCCCCCCCCCCAAAGGGGTATGAATGCTTTCTGAAGGCACTGTATTTCAGATCCAACAATGTTATTGGCTGTTGGTCTGTCTTTGGGACTCTTCCTCTTGCTTCTGATTGGTGTATCTGTCTACTTCCTGTGGAGGAGGTGTGGCCAAAGACAACTCCAGGAAACGGTCACCATGATAGCCCCCTTCCCAGCGTGTACCACTCAAATTCTCCTGACCAATCAGAGACCCAGGTACAGGTGAGTGTCAGGTCACAGCCCCTAAATGTGTGCGTGTGTGTGTGTTGGAGTGTGTTCCTCTGCCCAGGTGTTGCTGACACATGCCAGACCTTACAACGCTTGATAAGTATTTTTAGTATCCGCTAACCACATCATATGTTATATCAATCTGTCAGTCGATGACACAGTCGATGACGTGGCACGCAACCATTAGTTGATGCATGCAGGGGAACACAATCTATATGTGTATAAAGAAAGAGAGCAATATGTTAGATAATGGTCGTGTTCCCCTGCTCAGACGTTGCATGCGTTAACCAATGGTTGTGTGCCACACCATCGACTGTGCCGTCAGGCACCAGATTGCTATAACATAGTGGTCAGCTGATACCTAAAATAGATCTGGGATGCGTCGGCAACGTCTGAGCATAGGAACATGACCAAAGCCACTGTGTTATTTGTAGATGTTATGATAATTTTCTGTGCCTCGCTCTGTGATAGGCCAGATGAGATCCCATTCTTTCTGCCGCCCCGATTTAAACCAACTCTCAGGAGCGAGGAGGGGGAGGAAGAGGGACGGAAGGACCTCAGCAACACCCATCGTGGATCTCTCACAGTAGAGAGTAGGTTAGGAGGAGGGGAGGGGGGGACGGCAACACTGTCTGTATGTCTCGCATATCACCCACTCCCACTAATTGGGCTACTTTGTGCTACTTCTTCCTCTCTAGGCTGGTATCCAGTAGGTAGTGTAAGGGCAGGTCTGTACTGGGTCCCTGATGTCAGTGAGGTGTCACCCCCTCCTGGTCGTGCTGTGCAACTGTGCTTCTCAGTGGCCTATCGCCATGACAACGAACAGCTTTATGTCTCGCTGCTCCGCCTGAGAAACTTGCCAACATGTTTCTATAGTAACAACACACTGGCAGAACTGCGACTTCTCCCTGACGACCGTCGCCGACACAAGGCCAGGGCCCGATGCAGGGGTCGCGACCCTGAGTTCAACGACAGCTTTGTGTTCCAGGTACACACACAAACACACTAAATTGGTTCCTTTAACTCCCACTAGACTAACTCACCCCCCACTCTCTCTCTCTCTCTCTCTCTCCAGGTATCGGGTGTGTGTGTATCTGAGAGTGTGCTCAGTGTGTGCGTGTTGAGTGTGGATCAGGGAGGCAGGCACCATGCGGTGGGCAGGGTTCTGTTCCCTATTGAAGGGGAGCTGGGGGAGGGGGGCAGGCTACTCTGGAGAGACCTAGAGACTAAGGACGAATTGCAGGTACACAGGTACACACACACACACACACACACACACACACACACACACACACACACACAACCTACAGTAAGTAGCTCTTTTTTTCTCTCTGTCAGTGTTCAGGTCTTGGTGATATTCAGGTGTCTCTGAACTATAGTCCGTCTCTACAACGCCTCACTGTGGTCATACTGAGAGCCCGCAGCCTGCAGATACACACTGACACAGGTGAGTGTGTAAGAGTATGTGTGTCTGCATACATGTGTGTGTTCTGTTATCAAGTGTGTTCTCAAGTGTAATTGTGTTTATTTGGTTTTCAGGCATGTGTTTCCAGGTGAGCCTACAGATCCACACTCGGGTAGTTAAATCCAGACGGACGCCGGTGGTTAGTAGTGGAGCTGACCCTGGCTTCAACCACAAGATGACCTTTAAGCTTCGACCCTCTCAGCTCGACCAGACCAGTCTGACCTTGGAGCTGATTGGATCAGGCCTTACCCCAGTAGGTGTGGTGGTGCTGGGGCCATTCATGTATGCCAGGGGGCCTCAGCTTCAGCACTGGACTGACATGGTCAATACACCCAACGAACTGGTCAAACAGTGGCATGGACTAGGCAAGCCCACATAACACACACACACACAGCAAGATCATTTATTTAATTGTCAAAATTTTTCACAGATGTCTTTCACAATAAATAAATTCCTTACTCCATCTTTCTTGTTGTTTCTGTGGTAATTAAGCACTGTAACGAGTGTGCTGGGAGTCGGGAAGCAAGTTCAGGGAGTGAATAATTTAAATTAATAAATTAACAAAACATAATACAAAACAAGGAACACCACACAGACAAGAAACAGAAACAATGACACCTGGGGAAGGAACCAAAGGGAGTGACATATATAGGGAAGGTACTCAGGGATGTGATGGAGTCCAGGTGAGCGTCACGATGGTGAGGTGTGCACCATAACGACCAGCCTGGTGACCTAGAGGCCGGAGACGGAGCACACGTGACAAGCACTTACAGGAACACGTGTGTATAAATGATTTGACATACCCTACAAAAAGAAAGTTATATATTTATATATATTTTGTATTTACAGAACAGATTTTCTCACATAGTTGTGGTTCAAAGGTCCAATGCAGCCACTTATCTCAATATCAAATCATTTCTGGATAACAATTAAGTATCTTACTGTGACTGTTTTCAATTCAAATGGTCAAAAATATTTTTAAAAAATAGCTACTTAGCAAAGAGAATTTTCTCAATCAAGAATTTTGCCAGGACTGTCTGGGAGTGGGACTGGGAAGAGGAAAAGTGAAAATGAGCTGTTATTGGCAGAGATATTTTGAAGTATCTGTTATTGATCTATTAACTCATTTACCACATAGTGATGTCACCATGGAAGGCCAAAACTTTCTCCCTGCTCTTACATTAAAAGGGCATTATCATAATTTGATTGACTATTATTATATATTTTTTTTATCAAGGGAGGCTAAATGCTTGCTGGCTTCCCGTGCATTCAATGCTATGGGCGGCAACAATGTCATACTCTTTGTGACCAGACAGCATCAGATAGATGGCCTACACACAGAGACAAAAAAAAGCATCTTTCGTCTCTCTGTGTTTTCGTCATTTGTATCTCACTTGAGAAAGCATCTGAGTCGAGCGAAACAGCGCCCCTCTGTCGCTGTATGTGTAGGCCATCTATGTGATAATGTCTGGTCATAAAGAGTATGACATTGTTGCAGCCCCTCTGATGTCAACAACTACAGACCAGTATCCCTTCTTTCTTTTCTCTCCAAAACTCATGAACGTGCCGTCCTTGGCCAGCTCTCCCGCTATCTCTCTCAGAATGACCTTCTTGATCCAAATCAGTCAGGTTTCAAGACTAGTCATTCAACTGAGACTGCTCTTCTCTGTATCACGGAGGCGCTCCGCACTGCTAAAGCTAACTCTCTCTCCTCTGCTCTCATCCTTCTAGACCTATCGGCTGCCTTCGATACTGTGAACCATCAGATCCTCCTCTCCACCCTCTCCGAGTTGGGCATCTCCGGCGCGGCCCACGCTTGGATTGCGTCCTACCTGACAGGTCGCTCCTACCAGGTGACGTGGCGAGAATCCGTCTCCACACCACGTGCTCTCACCACTGGTGTCCCCCAGGGCTCTGTTCTAGGCCCTCTCCTATTCTCGCTATACACCAAGTCACTTGGCTCTGTCATAACCTCACATGGGTCTCTCCTATCATTGCTATGCAGATGACACACAATTAATCTTCTCCTTTCCCCCTTCTGATGACCAGGTGGCGAATCGCATCTCTGCATGTCTGGCAGACATATCAGTGTGGATGACGGATCACCACCTCAAGCTGAACCTCGGCAAGACGGAGCTGCTCTTCCTCCCGGGGAAGGACTGCCCGTTCCATGATCTCGCCATCACGGTTGACAACTCCATTGTGTCCTCCTCCCAGAGCGCTAAGAACCTTGGCGTGATCCTGGACAACACCCTGTCGTTCTCAACTAACATCAAGGCGGTGGCCCGTTCCTGTAGGTTCATGCTCTACAACATCCGCAGAGTACGACCCTGCCTCACACAGGAAGCGGCGCAGGTCCTAATCCAGGCACTTGTCATCTCCCGTCTGGATTACTGCAACTCGCTGTTGGCTGGGCTCCCTGCCTGTGCCATTAAACCCTACAACTCATCCAGAACGCCGCAGCCCGTCTGGTGTTCAACCTTCCCAAGTTCTCTCACGTCACCCCGCTCCTCCGCTCTCTCCACTGGCTTCCAGTTGAAGCTCGCATCCGCTACAAGACCATGGTGCTTGCCTACGGAGCTGTGAGGGGAACGGCACCTCAGTACCTCCAGGCTCTGATCAGGCCCTACACCCAAACAAGGGCACTGCGTTCATCCACCTCTGGCCTGCTCGCCTCCCTACCACTGAGGAAGTACAGTTCCCGCTCAGCCCAGTCAAAACTGTTCGCTGCTCTGGCCCCCCAATGGTGGAACAAACTCCCTCACGACGCCAGGACAGCGGAGTCAATCACCACCTTCCGGAGACACCTGAAACCCCACCTCTTTAAGGAATACCTAGGATAGGATAAAGTAATCCCTCTCACCCCCCTTAAAAGATTTAGATGCACTACTGTTCCACTGGATGTCATAAGGTGAATGCACCAATTTGTAAGTCGCTCTGGATAAGAGCGTCTGCTAAATGACTTAAATGTTAATGTAAATGTTAATGCACGGGAAGCCGGCAGGCATTTGGCCTCCCTTGATAAAAAAAAAATAGACTATTATTTTTGGAGTGAATTCAACTGTGACTTTGTGACTTGCGGTAACTCACTGTAAGGTGTAGTCCGAAAATGTCGGACACATTAACTTGACCATGCTGTAGGTCATGTAACGGTTTGTTATATGCAATAGGCTATGCTTTGTGGACTTCACCTGACAGAAGTTGCTCTCCGGTTTTGTGATGAAAAAAAGGTGTGGTTGAATGTATTATTCTTATTAGTCTCGGCCTTAAGGCCTATATATCACTGGTCACAAGGCATATGAACTAACAGGTTATAGAGCAAACAATGCAATTATCATAACACATAGGTTGTAATATGGCTGTTGTTTATGGCTTCCCCAGTGATTTTATCCATGTACCGCTACTGTATATAGACCCTGTGTTTTAATCAAATAAACTATACTGTACATACTACGTCAAATAACCGGTGCCCCTGCACATTGACTCTGTATCGGTACCTCTCTGTATATTGTCTCGCTATTGTTATTTCACTGCTGCTCTTTAATTACTTCTTACTTTTATCTCTTATCTGTATTTTTTTAAACTGCATTGTTGGTTAAGGACTCGTAAGGAAGCATTTCACTGTAAGGTATTCGGCACATGTGACTAATACAATTTGATTTGATTTGATCTAAATATTGTATAAACAATGTGGAAATTGAGAAAGTTGAGTAGACTAAACTGCTTGGTGGCCCTTAAGTGGCCCTTAATGTATACGGAGAGCTAACATCAATGACATGCAGGTCAATCTCTCTTGGCTCAAAGTGGAAGAGGATTGACTGCATCATTACTGGTCTTTGTGAGAGGTATTAACATGTCGAAAGCACCGAGATGTCTCTTCAAACGACTGTCACACAGCTCAGACAGTCATGCATACCCCACATGACATGCCACTAGAGGTCTCTTCACAGTCCCTGAGTCCAGAAAACACACAGTACTACATAGAGTCATGACTACATGGAACTCTATTCCACATCAACTAACTCATGGAAGCAGTAAAATCTGATTTAAAAAACAGATCAAACTATAGTATCGAACAACATGGACTGTGAAAAGACACACACACACACACACACAAATGTATTGCTAGCACACCCACTCTACACATACACTGTGGTATTGGTGTATGGGGATATTGTACATTTTGTGTTGTGTTGAAATGTAGTAGATAGCTAGTTTGCTAGTACTAAAGTTAGCTGGCTAGCTAACTTTACAAATCTATGCTTAACTTGCCATGTAACTATTTATATATAAAGTTGAGGGATGGGCCTACAGAAATGTAATCACTCTCAGATGACTGACCATCCATGATATCAAAATGATTGTTTTAACCATGTTTTGTGGCTATACAGTGTTTAACGAATTTAGGGGGGAGTCAGGTGGGGCTCCGCTCCCCTGAATGAGAAGTTAGCTCCCCTAAATGCAACAAAAGTCCCACTTTGGGGCAAAGGGGTCTCTTAATAATGCTAATTTGACCATTCTCCTATTTGTTTCAAATGAAGTGGTAAATAAAAACACCCACACCTCTCTGTCATTGGGTGAATAATTGTGTTCTATGTGGCAGGCTGTCCATCCAGTAGTGCTGAATTTTGGCCTCACCTGGCTCCTTTACATATAGATTGTCCTTTGTACCTTCTCATTTTTTGCCATTTGTTTGCCACGAGTCCTTGATAATAATAGCCTATGCCTTTATTACAGTGCATTAGATTTATCCATTGATTCATCATTGTTCGTTTTTTTCAGTCAGCTGTTACTCATTGCTTTGTTTTTCAGGTGTGTGCAGGTACTGGTGTTCTCAGTGCCATCCATTGCCAGAAGTAGTAGACCCTTTAATTTAGCTTCATTATTTTCTATTAATATTTGTTTTCTTTACTAGGTCACGTGATGATAGTCGACAATATCACTAGAGAACTAGTCGACAGCTAGACACCAATGCGCATCCAATCCATCCAGCAAGTAGACAAACGTTTTTTTTATGACCGTAGGTCTATAGTTGACTCGTTTGGTTAGAAGCATTCGATTTTGCAATGGCATAGGCCTACATTATTTGGGATTTGTGTGCCCATGAGAACTGTTTTCATGGTGAAACATAATTAAATGTTACGCAGGTATAGTTTCACTTGCAGTGCATTTTCCCGAGATCTCCAAGATACATGATTCGTGCAGGGTTTAAGTTCTATGTTCTAATTCAATTGTTCAATGCTTAGGCCTAATAATGACAAATAACACTGTAATAAATGTAATTAATGTAAGGAAAGAAAAGCATTATTACGTGCTCTACCACCCCTGGTATCTACATGATTAAATGTCCACGTGGGCTGTGTTATGTAGGTAAAACCTCTCGTTTTCTCAAACAGAGAATTAGTGAACATAGTTCAATCAGGAGAAACGACAGCGATTATCCAGTCACAGTACATTTTAAAAACATTACATTTATACCTTTAGATATTGTGGCATAGAGAAAGTCAGATATCAGACAGGGGAGGTGAAATAAAAAAAATATCTGAGCAAAAGAGAACGTTTTTGGATTTTCACCCTCCAGACATTATTCCCAAAAGGTCTTAATGATGAAATTCCCATGCATGTTATGTTGTAAATGTGAACATGAATGAATGCTTCCACTTGATTTCAGATTACTCTGGCGTTTTTTTCTTGCGCTGTGCCCAATGATTTATGAAAGCTTACTTGGTAGGTCGATGTCCTCATTGTGTTTTTACAGACTAGTTTAATGTGTTTTATGTACACACTTTATTAGAATACTTCTGAAATGCACATTATTATTATATTTGCTTACTTTCTCTCTACTCCAACCCCATTCGATTCACTGAACGGATGTGGGTGGAGCAATGTCGACATAAGGGTGCAAATTATAAACACCCACAAAAGCGCTGACGAAGGCTTTTGTTGCGGATACCTAAAGCTTCATAAAGAGCAGTGATACTAGCAAGAGCAGTGTGCAGGTTTCTTATTTTTTTCTCATCATACTCAACTGTTTCCATTCACCTGAGATAGCTCAGACGTGCAAGTGCCTTTTGAATTTTGAATCATAGAGATCTTTGACTTGTGGTCAGATTCCCTCAGGCCCGAACAAATTTGCGCGTTTATTTCAATGCTGCTTTGAATGTCGTTGAGAAAACAGAAAGGTGTCAAAACATTTATTTTCGCAAACATCCTTTCTGAATTTAAAAGTAATCATCTAGTTTTTCAAAAGTATTCTATCTGTAATCCGATTACTATTTTTGCTGGTAACCTAATGTATTAAGCCTACAGTAAGATTATTATGATTTATTTTTTAATCAGTTACTTGTAACAGATTTACATGTAATTCGTTACTTTAAAATGTACTTACTCCTTTACTCATAAACACGGCATTCATTTTCATTCGCTAGCTAGTACATTTATGCAAATTAGCTAATTGTTATCTGAGGGCTCCATGTTGACGATGTGTGGCAAAATAAATCTGCACTCCGATTGGTAAAGCAAAAATAATTTTGCACAGTGATTGGCTTGAATCGACAACGACTGAACCAACCATATCTCTGCCAATTGAATATAAATAGATCCTTACAGTCTTTGCCTTAACATTACATCATGTTTCATGAGCTGAAATAAAATATCCCAGAAATGTTCCATACACACAAAAAGCAGATTTATCTCAAATTTTGTGCACACATTTGTTTACATCCCTGTTCGTGAGCATTTGATCCTTTGTCAAGATCATCCATCCACCTGACAGGTATGTTTTATCAAGAAGCTAATTAAACAGCATGATCATTGCACCTTGTGCTGAAGATAATAAAAGGCCACTTTAAAATGTACAGTTTTGTCACACAACATACAATGCCACAGATGTCTCAAGTTTTGAGGAAGTGTGTAATTGGCATGCTGACTGCAGGAATGTCCACCTGAGCTGTTGCCAGAGAATGTAATGTTCATTTCTCTACCATAAGCCGCCTCCAACGTCATTGTAGAGAATTCGGCAGTACGTCCAACCGGCCTCATAACCTCAGACCACGTGTATGGCGTTGTGTGGGGGAGTGGTTTGTGATGTCAACATCGTGAACAGAGTGCCCCATGGTGGCAGTGGGGTTATGGTATGGGCAGGCATAAACTACGGACAACAAACACAATTGCATTTTATCGATGGCAATTTGAATGCACAGAGATACCGTGATGAGATCCTGAGGCCCATTGTCTGCCATTCATCTGCCTCCATTACCTCTTGTTTCAGCATGATAATGCATTGACCGATGTCGCAAGGATCTGTACACAATTCTTGGAAGCTGAAAATGTCCCAGTTCCTCCGTTGCCTGCATACTCACCAGACATGTCACCCATTGAGCATGTTTGGGATGCTCTGGATCAACGTGTAAGACAGCGTGTTCCAGTTCCTGCCAATATCCAGCAACTTCGCACAGCCATTGAAGAGGAGTGGGACAACATTCCACAGGCCACAATGAACAGCCTGATCAACTCTATGCGAAGGAGATGTGCAGTGGCGACCCATCATTCAGGGCAGGTTTTGAACACCACATTTTTACAACATTTTTTGGCTTGCCTGTTTTGCGTGTTATTTTGGCATTAATACGTGTCACATATCAGTTTGCAAACAATGTTAAAAAAAATAAAATATATATATATATATATATATATATATAAAATTGAGTTTATAAAGCCACATACAAACACAGTCTCATTTTTGTTTTCTTGAGTAAGGCAGCTCCAAAATGCAGGTGTTTCAGCCTAGCTTAGTGCTTTCTGTGGTGGTGGGGAAAGCCAGCAGAAAATACGGAGCGTTGCGCCGTGATTGATTCAGTGTTCTGTCACTCATGGGGACACTGCGTCACTGCCAAGTCTAAGGGTAGAGCTAGAAAATTCTAGCCCCTTGGGTGCTGCCATAGAGTTACATTAGAAGTGCCCATTCAAGAAGGCTCAAGGTCATTGGCCACAGATAAAATGATGTCAAATCATGTTATATGTACAGTAGCTTTCATTGGACTGATTATGTCAACACCATACTTTCACAATCTTAGTGAACAGTTATCATATTGAATCAAGTCGAAAACCTACTGGCAAATTATTTTCAATCCTTGTCATATGAAGACAAATCATGAAGAGAAATTACAGAAAAAGCGTATCGATGCTCATCGGCCATAAAGATTACACAACAAGTTGGAAATCACAAATTCAACAATGAGTCATTTGGAAGGAATCAGTGACAGTGGCTAACTGCAAGCATTGCAAAGCAATGTAGAGTGGCTGTGTGGCCCCAAATCTGGGATTATGGGGCCATTTTCCAAATTAACAATGATAAACATAAAACATTGACCATGCTGTCAATGAAACATGATTGTTAATTCAGAACTGTGAAAACTTGACTTCAGTGAGTTCAAAATAACTGGGAAGTCGGGAATAAACGAGCTCCGACTGGGAAAATAATTTTTGAACGGTCATCCAGCTCGGAATTGTAAATCTGGTCATTTTCTAGAGCTACGGCCTGAAGATCAATGACGTCATCATGATTCAACCCTGTTTTTTTTCCAGAGCCCCAGTTGTTTTGAAAGCACCAGAAATCCAGAGAATGCCAGACTTTGATGACAACATTTGCCCAGGAAGGAACGCCTTGTCACCTTCCTGTTCAAGTGAGCACAGCACAACAAGGTGAGTCCAAAAATGTATTGTATGCTGCTGCATAAATGATGTAATATGCCAGGGAGATATGTATACTGTAGCTAAGAAAGTAATACTATGTGTATGTTATGTAGTAAGATGTTACAAGCCCATATGCCTCACCCTAATAATTTGGTCTATTTACCCCTCTTAATTCTGCCTACTGTTCTGACTTGGTGGTGCACATGTAGCCTGTAACCTATTTTTGAGAAATGTAATCATTGAATATTGTAAGAGCTTTCATTGTATGCTTATATGCACCCTTTATTCATCCTATGATTCTGACTTGGTGTACAGGTAGAACACTGTAAGAACAGTCCATGTTCTGAATTCTGTCGCTGTACATTTCAAAAGGGCTAAACAAATAGTTATATTGACTACGTCCCTCCTAGCTCGCTCATTAATGTCTTAATCAAAATTACGGATTGCCTCTTATCGTCTCCTTATGCCATAGTTTGTACATCTCATTGTCATTAGAAATCACATTTGTTTAAGCAATTCAGCCATATCAGCTATGTTTTAAAAGGCAGTAAATGAGGCTGAATGAACTGTTTTGCAGCCAGACAAGGCTCCGCTGATAGCCAGGTGTAGCAGTGGTAAGATGTTGGGACTGCTGCACTGTTGGAGATAGTAACAGAAGCACTTCGCTGTGCCTGCTGTAACACCTGCAAATCTGTGTACACAATCAATAAACTTTCATTTGTTTAAGCTGGCCCAGGTGAAAACTGGATTGGTTTTAAAAACCAACTTGCCTGCCTCCCAGGTGTGAACCGCGTTTAAAGCCCCTTGGAGAAGTCTCAAAACAAAGTGACGCATGTCAAGCACGTGGAGTAATGACTTAAGATTCAATGTTTTCTAATGCAAAAGTGTTTGCCCATGAGAAAAATACATACAGTGGGGCAAAAAAGTATTTAGTCAGCCACCAATTGTGCTGACTAAAAGTTCTCCCACTTAAAAAGATGAGAGGCCTGTAATTTTCATCATAGGTACACTTCAACTATGACAGACAAAATTAGAAAAAAAAATCCAGAAAATCACATTGTAGGATTTTTAATGAATTTATTTGCAAATTATGGTGTAAAATAAGTATTTGGTCACCTACAAACAAGCAAGATTTCTGGCTCTCACAGACCTGTAACTTCTTCTTTAAAGTTACCTGTATTAATGGCACCTGTTTGAACTTGTTATCAGTATAAAAGACACCTGTCCACAACCTCAAACAGTCACACTCCAAACTCCACTATGGCCAAGACCAAAGAGCTGTCAAAGGACACCATAAACAAAATTGTAGACCTGCACCAGGCTGGGAAGGCTGAATCTGCAATAGGTAAGCAGCTTGGTTTGAAGAAATCAACTGTGGGAGCAATTATTAGGAAATGGAAGACATACAAGAACTCTGACAATCTCCCTCGATCTGGGGCTCCACGCAAGATCTCACCCCGTGGGGTCAAAATGATCACATGAACGGTGAGCAAAAATCCCAGAACCACACGGGGGGACCTAGTGAATGACCTGCAGAGAGCTGTGACCAAAGTAACAAAGCCTACCATCAGTAACACATTACGCCGCCAGGGACTCAAATCCTGCAGTGCCAGACGTGTCCCCCTGCTTAAGCCAGTACATGTCCAGACCCGTCTGAAGTTTGCTAGAGAGCATTTGGATGATCCAGAAGAAGATTGGGAGAATGTCATATGGTCAGATGAAACCAAAATATAACTTTTTGGTAAAAACTCAACTCGTCGTGTTTGGAGGACAAAGAATGCTGAGTTATATCCAAAGAACACTATAACTACTGTGAAGCATGGGGGTGGAAACATCATGCTTTGGGGCTGTTTTTCTGTAAAGGGACCAGGACGACTGATCCGTGTAAAGGAAAGAATGAATGGGGCCATGTATCGTGAGATTTTGAGTGAAAACCTCCTTCCATCAGCAAGGGCATTGAAGATGAAAAGTGGATGGGTCTTTCAGCATGACAATGATCCCAAACACACTGCCCGGGCAACGAAGGAGTGGCTTCGTAAGAAGCATTTCAAGGTCCTGGAGTGGTCTAGCCAGTCTCCAGATCTCAACCCCAATCTTTGGAGGTAGTTGAAAGTCCGTGTTGCCCAGCAACAGCCCCAAAACATCACTGCTCTAGAGGAGATCTGCATGGAGGAATGGGCCAAAATACCAGCAACAGTGTGTGAAAACCTTGTGAAGACTGACAGAAAACATTTGACCTCTGTCATTGCCAACAAAGGGTATATAACAAAGTATTGAGATAAACTTTTGTTATTGACCAAATACTTATTTTCCACCATAATTTGCAAATAAATTCATTAAAAATCCTACAATGTGATTTTCTGTCATAGTTGAAGTGTACCTATGATGAAAATTTCAGGCCTCTCTCATCTTTTTAAGTGGGAGAACTTGCACAATTGGTGGCTGACTAAATACTTTTTTGCCCCACTGTATATGCTGTATGTGCCTGCCAAGGAAAACTACTTTAAATTCAAACATATACTGTTTGGAAAAGACATATTTTTGAACGAAGCACCATGCTGCCTTGTTGACAATATGACCGGGACAGCACAGATTACTATTAGATTTCAGAAGGGTGCTCCTCCCTCACTGTTTTTGCCCGGTCACGTCACAGGCCATATCCCAGTGCACCCCGGTTCAGCTTAATCAAACTCCCTCAGTGATATAGATCACAAACTGCGACACTGATTCTGTTAGAAATAAATACATTTACCTTGGTTAAGAAAATTAAAGCTTTAATACAAGTATTTCAGCACTCCAGGTTTCAATATAAACATACAATCATTGACTAAGTACTGGCATAATGTGTTCCCCATGTTACAGTAATGGAGAGGTGGAGAGAGCTATAAGAGGTCTACTCATGATCAAAATCAACTGGGCTATCCAATGCCAGATGAGTAGGTCAACCAAAGCAACAGCCTTATCCAAAGACCCGAATTGAGACTCATTTCTACATTGTAGATTTTTCAACATCAACGCTTCTCTGTCATTTGAATTGATTTCCACTTTAACAAAGCTGCAATCATCACCTCTGTGCTTAACAAATAAACATATACATTGATTGAGTGTATCAGTAGGCAACAGCTGCAGCACAAAAACTAAACTAAAATACTAAACCAAAATGATGTGACGTCCCTGAACGTCCCCCGGTGTCCTCTACATGTCTTCCTCTGAATGTTTGGGGTTCCATAGCCCAGACCTGAGTGACGTCTACACATCACAACGTTACTAAGACTGTTCTGCTCCCAGCCACCCCATTGGGGAAATGTTCAGCGAAGTCTGACTCCTGTTAAGCATTGTTTGTTCAACAATTAAACATCTTCAGAGCTGTACCGTGGCGTTGAGGCCACTGGATATGGTCTCGTAACCGACGGAGACAAGTGTTAGAACACTGCTCTCCACGTCCTCTGGCTGATGATGCTCTTGATTCTGCCGCTGGGTTGTATCCATGGCAACACCAACCGGGGTTCCGGACTCCTGCAGCTGCGCCTTCTTCCTGCCTCGGCCCCTCCCTTTGCCCTTCCCCGATCCTTTCCCTTGACCTTTAACCCCGCCCACTGACCTGAGCGGTTTGTCGTTGCCGTCATCTCGGGGCTTGCGGTGGCGGCGGCGGATGCGTCTCATTGGAGGACCGGTGTCGACGGGATCGGTTGCAGCTGCGCCGGACAGGATGCGAATCTGTTTGTCAATCACCATGGTGATCATGTCTAGGGCGGTGTCGAGCATCCCGAGGCCCAGGCCGTGAGTCACGTTGTCGAACAACGCACTGTTGACCGGGTCACGGAAACACTTCCTCATCGCCTCCAGGTGGCTCCTATCCCAGGTGGGGTGGGAAAAGGTGTGTTAGTGTTTGTCTCACTGTACAGAAAACATATAGCTCATAGTCCACTCATGACAACACTGTGCTGTAACCACACTAACCAGGTGTGGTGTGGGTGAGGGTTTGGTATTACCTGGTTTCTATGACCTTTGACCAGTGTTGAACTGTGTTAGTCTCTGGTATAAGCTGCTTGGCCATGTTTCCAAAGTCCATGTAGTCATGGGCAAAGTCCTTCATGTCGTTACACAGGGCTTTGGTGTCACCTGGAAAACACAACATTTTAACAATCTAGAAACCGCGAGAGATGCCCGCACACAAACACGCACACACTTACCCTCTGTGAGCTTGGAGAAGGAGGAGGATACAGCAGTAGTAGTACTAGGAGTGAGGCCCAGTATATTTAGAGACTCCTGAAGCGTTTTCTTGCTGGCCGGGCCGCGGCTGACCCTGGTGTAGGCTGCTAGCGAACGCAGAGACATCTTCTCTGGAGCCTCCAGACGACGCTTGATCTCGTCATAGGGTATCAGGTACTTACCTAGTACCAAAGGAACAATAGATGAATGATACAATTGTGTTGAATCTTCCGCTTATTCCATACTACAGCAGGTGAGGCCAACCTTCCTCCTGGAGAACTACTGGGGGTGAAGCTAATCATGGTCCCGAGGAGTAGCTGATAGGTAGAATCAGGTGTGTTAGAGTAGTAGGACAGGAATATCCTGCAAGATGAGAGGTCTCCAGTAGGAGGGGCAGCCCTGGCCTAATCCCCTGCTTCTCTGGCTGTGATACTTACGGGCCTTGGAGCTCTTCATGTTGGGGTCCAGGAGAGACGACACCTCAGCAAACGGAACATGGGGTACATGGTTGTGGTGTGGAGCACCAGCCTGAGTCTGGGTGGTGTCGCCTGCCGGGATCTGAATCTGGGTTTGCATCTGGTTCACGTCCCCCATTCCCTGCTGCCCCTGTCCATCCCCCAGCACCATGGAGGGGTGGTTGGATAACCCTTGTAACCCTGTCAGCCCCTCGACCATAGTCTGCTGATAAGCCCCCTGTCCCACAGAGTTGGTCTGTTCGGAGGAGACTTGGAAGATGCCCATGACAGGCTTAGCCACTCTAAACACCATGTTGCCTTGGGAGTCCACCCCCGCCAGGCTGGGATTTGGTTCCATCTGCTCGGATGTAATTTCCTCTTTACTTCCTGGGTGACTGTTTGGAGTGCGAAGAGTTTCTCCCAAACTTTTCTGTATTTGTCTCAGCGTCAGGAGTAGGATGACTTTGTGCTTACACACTGCTAAGGTCAGTTTAGGGTAAAGTCTATAGGACAGAGAAAGAAAACCCGACATCAAACACTGTGGTCTACAGAGTAACTATCATCATCAATATTGCAATAAAAACATTTAAATCAACATCTGTGATTCCGCAATTAGAAATAATTGCCACCAGTAGTATGAAAATATATGTATCATCTTTCCCACCCTCTCCAATTCAACTATTTAAATTACTTCTATTTGAGATTGTATTCTGGTAAATAATAAATGGGTAGGCCTATTACATGGGTATGGTATATACACTGTGTACAAAACATTAGGAACAGCTTCCTAAGATTGAGTTGCACCCCCTTTTTCCCCTCAGAACAGCCTCAACTCGTCAGTGCATGGACCTGAACGAAAACGTTCCTCAGGGATGCTGGCCCATATTGACTCCAATGCTTCTTACAGTTGTGTCAAGTTGGCTGGATGTCCTTTGGGTGGTGGACCATTCTTAATACACACGGGAAACTGTTGGTGTAAAAAAAACAGCAGCGTTGCAGTTCTTGATACACTCAAACCAATGCACCTGCCATCTATTACCATACCCAGTTCAAAGGCACTTCAATCTTTTGTCTTGCCCATTCACCCTCTGAATGGCACACATACACAATTTCCCAATTGTCTCAAGGCTTAAAAATCATTATTTAACCTGTCTCCTCCCTTCAGTGCCCCTTGACTTTTTCCACATATTGTTGTATTACAGCCTGAATTTAACATCTATTAAAATGTATTTTGGGGGGGCTACACACAGTACACCATAACCTTAGTGGAATTATGTTTGGCATTTTTACAAATTAATAAAAAATGAAAAGCTGAAAGTTCTTCAAATCCAATTTTATTGGTCACATACACATATTTAGCAGATGTTACAGTGGGTGTAGCGAAATGCATATGTTCCTAGCCTCAACAGCGCAGCAGTATCTAACAATTCACATCTAAAAGGTTAAATAATGGAATACTTAAGAAATATTAGGATGAACAATGTCAGAGTCCAGAGAATAAATAAATGTGATGGGATGTATGGACAATTAAGACAGTATATGGATAGAATATGTAGTATATATACAGCAATAGTTAAATAGGATAAGTATTGAGTCAATAAGTATTAAACTCCATTATGGCAAGCCTAATTAAGTTCAGGAGTAAAAATGTGCTTAACAAGTCACATACGTTTGCAATAATAGTGTTTAACAGGGTTTCGAATGACTACCTCATCTCTGTACCCAACACATACAATTATGAAGGTCTCTCAGTCGACCCAGTGAATTTCAAACACAGATTCAACCACAATGGGCAGGGAGGTTTTCCAATGACTCGCAAAGGGCACCTATTGGTAGATGGGTACAAATACATTTTTAAAAAAGCAGACATTGAATATCATTTTGAGCATGGTGAAGTTACACATTTGAATGGTGTATCAATACACCCAGTCACTACAAAGATACAGGCATCCTTCCTAACTCAGTTGCTGGACAGGAAGGAAACCGCTCAGGGATTTCACCATGAGGGCAATTGTGACTTTAAAACAGTTACAGAGTTTAATGGTTGTGATAGGGGAAAACTGAGGATGGATCAACAACATTGTAGTAACTTCACAATACTAACCTAATTGACAGAGTGAAAACAAGGAAGCCTGTACAGAATAAAAGTATTCAAAAATAATGCATCCTGTTTAAAACAAGGCACTAAAGTAATACAGCAATAGAAAATTGGGGGCAAATCCAATACATTACTGAGTACCACTCTCCATATTCTCAAGCATAGTGGTGGCTGCATCGTGTTATGATTATGCTTGTAATCGTTAAGGACTGGGGAGTTTATCAGGATAAAAAAAGAAATGGAGCTAAACACAGGCAAAATCCTGGCGGTAAACCTGGTTCAGTCTGCTTTCCACCAGATACTGGGAGATTAATTCACCTTTCAGCAGGACAATAACTTAAAACATAAGGCCAAATCTACACCGGAGTTGCTCACCAAAAAGACAGTGAATGTTCCAGAATTGCGGAGTTACAGTTTTGACTTAAATCTGCTTGAAAATCTATGGCAAGACCTGAAAATGGTTGTATAGCCATGATCAACAAACAATTTGACATAGCTAGAAGAACTTTGAAAAGAATAATGGGCTAAACGTTTCACAATCCAGGTAAGCTCTTAGAGACTTACCCAGAAAGACTCAGGAGCTGTAATCTCTGCTAAAAGTGATTTTAACATGCATTGACTCGTTTTTACAAAATGTTAGATTTTTTCTTCCACTTGGACAGAGTATTTTGTGTAGATTGTTGACGTAAAATTACAATTAAATCCCACTTTAACACAAGAAAATTTGGAAAAAGTCAAGGAGTATGAATACTTTCTGAAGGTACTGTATGGCATGGTCTTATGATAAGAACATTTTTTTTGTCATTATGCAAATAACTGAGGTTTTGACGTCACATGTGTTATCTCTAGCTTTTGGTCACCCTCGCATTTGCTTTGGCGCTAACCTAGCCAGACTTAGATATCAAGCTAGTTTAGTGTCTTGTAAATGGCAAGGGCAACCACTTCCTTTGTAAATCAGACACGCTACTGTACCTTGCTAACTACTCAGATTGTACATTGGTGTGTGTTACAAGTCCATACTATAACTGCTACCATTGCAATTATACACGAAGCCCACTCGCAATTCTGTTTTGTGAAAAGTAAACCATTAATATTGTCTGTGTCTGTCTGAAACCTAAACATGGCTGGCTAGGCCGCAGTGGGGGCACTGTGGAAAGGCTTAATCGACGTGATCTTAAATAGAATACAACACATTCCGAACAGGTTGAATAAAATGTTGCCGCTAACCTTCATTGTAGTGCAAGTAGTGAGGATTTTCCGACTCACCACTTTGCTCTTTGCTTTTTCCTAACAGCAAGCTGATCCTAGAACGGTGCGTGGTGAGACAGGAGACATTTTCCTTCTTCTCCAGATCTCCTTCGGCGGGTTGCAAATCAGCTCTACATCTACTGCCGCTAAAGCGGCTTTATCCCTGCGCCTATTGGCCACATCACGCATCATTCAAGTATCTATGACACTTCTCATTGGATGTTGCTGAGTGTCAGTCCAATTGAAGGTGTGGGATTTCCGGTTGAAAGAGGGCTTGAACAATGGGATATTTTGTATCGGTTTAATCAGCATAATATTACCCCAGACAATACATTGTTTCTTCATTCTGATTTGCTGTGAAAAGATAGTGGAGATGTAATGTTGTTGCACACACTTTGTTCTATGTTCTATGACAAACAACTCAGAAATGTGTTATATATATATATATATATAATATACACAAAGTTCCAGAGTCATGGTTTCTCTGTCATTATGGCACATTGGAAAATAACAAGCCAGATACGTGACAAAATACCTTAAGGAAAACAAAGGGGATTGAATGGACAATTGTCAAAGTGAAACATTATCCATCCTCCTGTCCTTTTTTTAAAGCAGCTACACTATGTGTAATTTCAGAACATGTACAAGAGAACAAAGCACAGGTATATCTGAGATGAAGCTATAAAGTGAGGTGTCTGTAACCCAAAGTATTTCTCTTCAGGATCAGGGTAGGGGTCTCTGATTCTCCTGACACAACAGCTGGGCATGATGCCCCCATCGCCACCGTCCAGGTTTCCGGACCTCCACGTGAGGTACTGCTAGTAGGCTTTATGGCAAAACAACCTGATGTTTTCATCTTCGTCATCCAGTGGGTAAGGCAGCTTTAGCAGCTCCCTCCTGTAATGAATCAATGGATTGGATTTATTACGGTTCTCCAGTTAAAGCGCTCAAATGTCGCCCACCAACAATGTGTAGCAGACCTGGGTTCAAATAGTATTTTTCCCTCTTTCAAATACTTGGAGTGTTTAATTAGCCTGTCTGACTCTGGAGTGACAGATTGTTGGTGTTTGCACTTTTGGGACTACTGTATTCTATTGGTTCCATTGTGCCAGACTTAAATCAAGCCCAGCGTAAGTATTTGAAAGGAAAATATAATTTAACCCAGGTGTGATGTGAAGTACCCACCTCATCAGTAGTCCATGTTTAGTACGGTTTTGTAGAGAACCAACCAATTTAAGTGAGCCATCTGGCTGACACATTGGTGTGGTTCCTGGCTGCAACACTTCCTCTCTGCATTGCTGGTGGTGGTCATCTCCCTGCAGTGTGAACACACACCAGTCCGGCACCCCAGGAACGGCTGGTCGTGGCTGTGTGCTGCAAGGCTTTGCTCGTCGGAGGTCGAACATCAGTCCTGGACATCTTTTAACTAAACTCCGCAAAAAAAGAAACGTCCTCTCACTGTCAACTGCATTTATTTTCAGCAAACTTAACATGTGTAAATATTTGTATGAACATTACAAGATTCAACAACTGAGACATAAACTGAACAAGTTCCACAGACAGAAATTGAATAATGGGTCAAAATCAAAAGCAACAGTCAGTATCTGGGGTGGCCACCAGCTGCATTAAGTACTGCAGTGCATCACCTCCTCATGGACTGCTCCAGATTTGCCTGTTCTTGCTGTGAGATGTTACCCCACTCTTCCATCAAGGCACCTGCAAGTTCCCGGACATTTCTGAGGGGAATGGCCCTAGCCAGCACCCTCCAATCAAACAGGTCCCAGACGTGCTCAATAGTATTGAGATCTGGGCTCTTCGCTGGCCATGGCCATTCCGGTCTTGCAGGAAATCACGCTCAGAACGAGCAGCATGGCTGGTGGCATTGTCATGCTGGAGGGTCAGGTCAGGATGAGCCTGCAGGAAGGGTACCACATGAGGGAAGAGGATGTCTTCCCTGTAACGCACAGCGTTGAGATTGCCTGTAATGACAACAAGCTCAGTCCAATGATGCTGTGACACATCGCCCCAGACCATGACGGACCCTTCACCTCCAAATCGATCACGCTCCAGAGTACAGGCCTCGGTGTAACACTCATTCCTTCGACGATAAATGCAAATCCGACCATCACCCCTGGTGAGACAAAACCACGACTCGTCAGTGAAGAGCACTTTTTGCCAGTCCTGTCTGGTCCAGCGACGGAGGGTTTGTGCCCATGGGCGATGTTGTTGCCGGTGATATCTGTTGAGGACCTACCTTACAACAGGCCTACAAGCCCTCAGTCCAGCCTCTCTCAGCCTATTGCGGACAGTCTGAGCGCTGATGGAGTGATAGTGCGTTCCTGGTGTAACTCGGGCAGTTGTTGCCATCCTGTAACTGTCACGCAGGGGTGATGTTCGAATGTACCGATCCTGTGCAGGTGTTGTTACACGTGGTCTGCCACTGTGAGGATGATCAGCTCTCCGTCCTGTCTCCCTGTAGCGCTGTCTTAGGCGTCTCACAGTACGGACATTGCAATTTATTGCCCTGGCCACATCTGCAGTCCTCATGCCTCCTTGCAGCATGCCTAAGGCACTTTCATGCAGATGAGCAGGCAACCTGGGCATCTTTCTTTTGGTGTTTTTCAGAGTCAGTAGAAAGGCCTCTTTAGTTTCCTAAGTTTTCATAACTGTGCCCTTAATTGCCCACCGTCTGTAAGATGTTAGTGTCTTAACGACTGTTCCACAGGTGCATGTTCATGAATTGTTTACGGTTCATTGAACAAGCATGGGAAACAGTATTTAATCCCTTTACAATGAAGATCTGTGAAGTTATTTCTATTTTTACGAATTGTCTTTGAAAGACAGGGCCCTGAAAAAGGGAGTTTACATCCATGCTGAGTTTACATCCATCAACAGATCCTTTAACTCTTCCTCTGACATGGCCTGGATTTTGGCTTGAAGAGATAGAAAAGTAGGGAAATTATGGCAAATGAGTGTGGTTTGCACTTTTTTGGACTATTCAATTGTGCCAGGCAAGCACAATCATGCCCAGCTTTACGTTTCTGTAAATACACACATCGACCTGTACTTTTTTCTCTTCAAATTCTCTCTCCTCTTCTTCTGTCCTCACTCTAGGTGGCACTATCGTCAAGAAAAAAAAAATGTTAAACAGCAAATCGTACCAGTAACATGAGATAACTCCCTCTTTCATTGAAAAATGAGACTGAGGGCCAGTGAGAAAGTGACGCACTAAACCTGTACATAATGTTATTCAGCGTGGCTCTGGGATTACTCACGTTGTTTTGAGAGAGGATTATCTGTACAATGTGAGACACGCCATATTGAAGACGAACTGTCTGCATCCTGTCCTGATCAGACGTTTCCAGATAGGGAAAAGGAACAGAAATGACCAGGAAACAAATGGAGTTATAAACACCTATTGTAGGCCTACCATTTGTAGGGATCCTAATATAAGATTGCCTCACCCACAGACCTTTTCCCCAAACTCCTCAATTGATGTCATTGTAAGATTTGCATGGAAACTTCTACATACCGATCTAAAATGAGGAGGATTAGATTTGGGCCTTTGGAAAAACTTCAGATACACCCCCCGGGGCCTGACATAAGACTTGCTCTTACCACGAACCATCATGGTCCCATGAATACTGCAGTACAACCTGGACATCAGTGACTTACACCTAAACAGGCCCGGAGTTGAGGAGAGACGCAGGCTGTCCTAAAATAAAGGCCTGACAAACAAACATCCATCAAAATAAGAATTATTGCGAGTTTAAGAATATGTCCCAAGAGAAAAGATCATTTGCACTTATTAAACTCGACAGATCATTTTCCATCAATGGATGTCGATTTAACTTGTTTTGACTGCTATGATTAAGCAATAAGACCCAAGGAGGTGTGCTATATGGCCATTATACCACGGCTAAGGGCTGTTCTTAGGACACAACCCGTAGCCGTGGTATACGCTATTTGCTCTATACCACCACCAAAGGTATCTTATTGCAGCGAACATAAACTGGTTGCCAAAGAAATTACAACAGTAAAACAAAATATTTTGTCATACCCCTGGTACACTGCATTCAGCCAATCAGCATGCAGGGCTTGAATGACCCAGTTTATAATTGAAAATAAATCCCATTTGCGCATGTCTATAGAACAATCCTAGGGGAGAGTTTGAGTGGTGAACATTGGATAGAGGATCTCAATCTCTGTGTAAGAAACACTTGGATGAAGTTTGGCTATTTCCAAGACATTGTGCCTTTGTTATGTTTATTTAACTAGGCAAGTCAGTTAAGAACAAATTCTTATTTACAATGACAACCTACCCCGGCCAAACCCTAACCCAGACGAAGCTGGGCCAATTGTACACCGCCCGATGGGACTCCCAATCACAGCTGGTTGTGATACAGCCTGAAATAGAACCAAGGTCTGTAGTGATGCCTCTAGCACTGAGATGCAGTGCCTTAGACCACTGTGCCACTCAGGAGCCCAATATGTGCCAGATGTTAAGACTAAAAATGTTATGGATGGTCTATTTGCACGACTGACTTATTTCAATAGGCATACGGCTATTGAGTAAAATCTGAGTTTATAATTGCAATTCAACAGGTAGCTGCAGGTAGCCTAAATCCACAATGAAACTGACATTAAATATGGAGAATGACACATTTGCAATAGAGCTGTGACCATGATCACGATTGATAACTTACAATTTAATGAACTAAACATGGCCATTGCATAACACCACAAGGCCACAACAAACTGAAGCTATATGCCATTTATTACATCCATTTGCCAGCTCCTGGTAGGCTACAAAAGTGGCACAAATTGATTCGCAATGACTCCAGTGATAGCCATTTCAACATATTTATTGTTTCAAATGGTAGGCTACAGTAGCCTACAATGGCATAGAAATTAAGTCTACTTGAAGGCCAACAGATGCAAATGTATCATTCTCCGCTTTTAATGTCAGTTTCGTTGTGGAGTTTTTCAGAAGAGAAGCAAGCATGTGAGGGAGATTCATAAGTTCCATTTAAAATGTCCACTCGTGCAGCGCTCAAGACCCATGAACTCAGCATGCTTAAAAACCCGTCGCTTGATACGGTTTTCCATAACAAAAGCACATTTATTTAAAGGCTCTAGTGCGCCTAAAGTCGTTTTCCAGTGCTTTGTCGCCTTTATGTTAGTTCTAGTGAGTTAGTATGTTTTATGAGAAAAGGGTTGGAAATGCACTACATGACCAAAAGTATGTGAACACCTGCTCGTCAAACATCTCATTCCAAAATCATGGGCATTAATATGGAGTTGGTCCCCCCTTTGCTGCTATAACTGCCTCCACTCTTCTGGGAAGGCTTTACACTAGATGTTGCTGTGAGGACTTGCTTCCATTCAGCCACAAGAGGATTAGTGAGGTCGTTGTTCGAATTCATCCCAAATGTGTTCGATGTGATTCTTCCACACCGATTTCGACAAACCAGGGGCATTGTCATGCTGACACAGGAAAGGGCCTTCCCCAAACTGTTGCCAGAATGTTGGAAGCACAGAATCATCTAGAATGCCATTGTATGCTGTAGCGTTAAGATTTCCCTTCACTGGAACTAAGTGGCCAAGCCCGAACCAGGAAAAACAGCCCCAGACCATTATTCCTCCTCCACCAAACTTTACAGTTGGCACAATGCATTCGGGCAGGCAGCTCCAGAGTCCAATGGCAGCGAGCTTTACACCACTCACGCTTGGCTTTGCACATGGTGACCTTAGGCTTGTGTGTGGCTGCTCGGCCATGGAAACACATTTCATGAAGCTCCCGACAAACAGTTATTGTGCTGACGTTACTTCCAGCGGCAATTTGGAACTCGGTCGTGAGTGTTGCAACCAAGGACGCTTTGCGCTTCAGCGGTCTCGTTCTGTGAGCTTGTGTGGCCTACCACTCCACGGCTGAGCCGTTGTTGCTCCTAGACGTTTCCACTCCACAATAACAGCACTTCAGTTGACTGGGGCACCTCTCACTGGGCTGACATTTTATGAACTGACTTGTTGGAAAGGTGGCATCCTATGACGGTGCCACATTGAAAGTCAGTGAGCTCTTCAGTAACGCCATTCTATGGTCAATGTTTGTCTATGGAGATTGCATGGCTGTATGCCCGATTTTATACACCTGTCAGCAAAGGGTGTGGCTGAAATAGCCGAAGCCACTAATTTGTAAGGGTGTCCACTTACTTTTGTATATATAGTGTAGGGGTTTCCAAAATCTAAATAGCCTACTGGTAAATAGTAGTCACAACGTGCAGGCGTGCTGCTTTCTCTCCATGGTTCAGCTGCAGTCTCTTCCAACCAGTGCTCTCAACATATACACACCCCCTCCGGCCCTTCGCATCAATCACTCACTCACTAACAGCCTGCACACTGCCTGATAGCAGCAGGACACAGTGAAATATATATTTTTTGAGAGAAATGCCATTGTGGCCATAGTGCAATTTATAAGTAGCCCCGATATCATTTTTCAAAGTAGCCCAAGTTGCAGAAAACCACGGGCATGGCAACCCTGAATGAAGAGATATTAGTCATCCTTCTTTGGGATTGTGTTGGTGAATTGCATTCAATTTAAAGTGCACACACCGCCACCTACTGTACTGGAGTGTGAGCCCAACCTTGCCATCTCAAGTGTTTCTCTGCTGCTGCCACCACAACCTCTGTTTTCTGGGACTTTCCATCCATTTCTGCAGTACCATTGACAACCTATGAATGCCTAGAAACCCACCTTACTGAAAGCACATATTCTTCCCAACACACTTGATTAGTCTCTACCTACTCACAGGAATCACCTCAGGATCCCTTACCCTGTACCCATCTTCCTCTACCACTCTCTCAGAGGTGGAAAAAGTACCAAATTGTAATACTTGTGCAAAAGTAAAGATACCTCAATAGAAAATGACTCAAGTAAAAGTCACCCAGTGTCGTGACGTTGTATTGATCCATGTGACGACTGCCGTTCATCGAATGATTAACTGTTTATAATTACGTGATTCAAATAATTAGGCAATTATTAACTCAGCAACCTGGGGCACCATGGGAAAGTTTGGTTTTATAGAGTTTCTATTTCCCAAATTAACTCAAAGAATATCAGAATATCGATTTTACAACAGTCAATAATTCATTAATTTCCTCTACAGTCTCATCCTGAACATCGCATAATCCGGGAATCTGCACAAACCCGAGTCCCACTAAATAAGTCCATACCACACCAATTGAGTTGATTCTTTATTTACTAACAAGCTAAAATGCTCATATAAAAGATACACAAACACACATTCTAGGCTATTGATTAGAACTTAGTACAATGAAACAGGTCCCTAGTGGGCCAACACAATATGACACGTGTTACACAAAATGGGGATTTAAAAAGAGAGCGAGAGAGAGAGAGAGTGCACAAGAGAATAGCACACTTGGGCACATTTGTAAACTATGCTAAGTTTAACCCTAACCTTGCCCCGAACTGCCACTCTTATGGGT
Organism: Oncorhynchus nerka; assembly: GCF_034236695.1. Taxonomy (NCBI): domain Eukaryota; kingdom Metazoa; phylum Chordata; class Actinopteri; order Salmoniformes; family Salmonidae; genus Oncorhynchus; species Oncorhynchus nerka. The sequence continues at coordinate 14,597,719 of NC_088411.1, read as the reverse complement.
CAGAATATAATGATGTAATTACGTGTCGAAGGTCTCCGATGGGGTATCTCCTTGTGGACCGAGTTCCGAGTTCTCCTCCGATGGCAATACTTCTGTTGTTACCGGGTGTAACTCTCTGATAGTCCACACAATGTCGGCGTCCTTTCTCTTAGTGGTCTGTTTCCTCGCCCTTGTTCTGAAAGGGGGTCTTCTGAGTACGGTCAGCTGTGTAGCTCCAGTGTAGGAATGAAAGCAGTGGAGACACACGATTTCTTGGAGAGTGGTAACCGGGTGGTCCTGCTTGAATTCACCCTCTTAGACACAGCTACTCATTTGTAGCATAGATTAAGACATTCCTTTGTCTTCTTCAACCGCATGTTGCATTTTGGGGTTTACAACTAATCGGACGTTGACTGCAGCTGGTGGCCACCTAGTCTGATATGTTATTTCTTAACTCACGTGTTTTATACCCTCGGGTCAGAAATGGGCGTTTCCGCCTTTAGGGCAAGTTCTCTGGGCATAACTAGTTACGAGGCTAGGTCTGGATTTACATATTGTGAAAACTCTTCAAGTTACAATGTTTTTGTTAAAACGTCATCATTTAACTTTTAATAACATAACAAAAACGGCATTCATTTTCATATTTCATCTATTGTCATTACTACCATTTTGGCTGATGAAACATATTGTCCCACAGTCCATTTATTGCATGTTACTGTTCTGAGGTAGATTCTCCATAGGCCCATCATACATTCCCTTCCTCCACAGTGAGAGGACAAAGGGATTTTGTCTGCTGCCTTAAGATTTACAATGGGTGTGAGGTGTCATTAAAAAAAAAACACCTCCATACCTCTGGACCTCTCCCCATCTGGCAGGTATGAGAGATGTCTCTTGTAGGAATGTGGTCCACTGTAACCTGACCCGAACAGGCAAGTCATGACACCAGTAAAATACTACTTGAGTATAAGCCTAAAAGTATTTGGTTTTAAATATACTTAAGAGCCTGCTTGGTGTTAACATCCACTTCCTCATTCCCCTCTACTCCCACATGAGCTGGTACGCAGAGGAACATCACAAATACCACCCCCATCTGTCTCATCCTACACAAGCACTGCGAAACCGCATACAATACATCCTGTCTGCTCCGAGACACAAATTAATTTAAGCTCATCAGCGCTGCACAGGAGTCAGAGCAGATGACTACCCTGTCTAGCCACACCTCCTCCACCCACTCTGCAGCCCAGAGTATGGCCATCAACTCCATTGTGCAGACATAAATGATCAGTTGCTCGTTTTGTCACTGCCACCTTCGACTCAGGAACACTAAAAGCTGCACCTGTCCTCCCAGTTTTACGGTCCTTAGTTCCATCTGTGAATATATTCCAGAAATCTTAGTATTGTGTTCTTAAATGGTCACTTAAAACTGAACCTACTCCTTCCTCAACAGCTCTTATCCTCTCAAGCAACTCCAGATATATTACTGGCTGAGGGAGCAACCAAGGTGGAATAGTGTTGGGGTTTGTGTCCTTGTTCCGTGTCAATCATTGGCTCATTGATGAAATTAGCAGTATGACAATATCTTTAATGAAATCATTCAAAAACCTTTATTAACGTAATTGCAGACAGAAGTTGACAACAGAAATATAACGCATGTTTCCGAGTAAGTTCTGCATCAAAGAAAAGGTCCCAAGTGTTTTTTTATTAAACCCCAAGTCCAGCCCTAGTGATGTCACTGCCTACGTCATTATCTTCTACTCATGAGACCAAAACCATGTCTACTCAACACTAAAACTCTTGTTTATATAGCTATCAAAAAGCTTAGCAGTAAATGTCCAAGTTGAGTTATAGTGGAATTTCTGACTAATCTCTTATCTCTTACACTCCCCTGCAGAGTTCTGTCTTCACAGTCACACATCTCAGAGGGGTCTCTTTATAAGAGCAAAGAGACTAGAAAACAACTGTGGAACAATACTAAACCTCTATAATTAATATTGTTAATCTGTAGTATAGGACTCTATAAATGTAAGGAGGGCGGGGTCTTATAAACCCTCCCCTTCTATTAATACAACATAAGCATAATCAATTATTATAATACATCAAACATTACAGACAGCCCCTATCATGACCCCTAGGTGAACCCCTTTCAATAGCAGGAAGAACCATAGAGGGGCTAAACTCCCTCCAAAACAACCCCATCTCTCTCACCATGCCATTGCCTATCCACCCAAAACTACTCTGTTAATAACTGAAAACTTAAAGCCCCACTTGAGGGATCACTGCTCAACTTTACTGATCGCTTCTTGAACTCTCCTGACTGTACAGGTAATATTTCTCCCTCTCTTTCACAGTGCCTCGTCATCTGCAAACAATGACCTCCCAATATCAGGTGATCACCTGGGAGAATACACTGTCAATCATAATGGAGAACAACAAAGGACTAATGACACTTTCCTGTGGGGTACCATTATCTACCTACCTCATAGCTTTCAGACATAGCGCTCCACACCCTCACTTGTATTGATCACCCAAAAAGAAAATCCTTTATCTAGTTAAAAACCCTTCCTCCAACCCCAATGATATCCAGCTTGATAAGCTAGCCTTCCTTCCACATCATAGGCCTTCTATACATCAAAGACGGCTACCACCACCTCCTTATTTGCCTGTGCCTTCACCCCCCCGTACCCATAGGAATCACCTGCTTTGCGACCCCTACTATTGCTCCTCTTACTCCATCATTCACTGTTTCTATATCTGAATTGAGATCAACCTGAGACGGCTCTTGTTCACTCAACTCTTGAAACTGACCCCACTCTGCTTTCCCAAATATCAATCGCCGACTGAATCTTCCACCCTCAATCCTACAGTACACATGATCACTACCCCCCTCTAGATTCCTCCAAAACCTCCCAACTACATCTTTCTGCCGTTGGACTTGAGATCAGAGAAAGATCCAGAGCAGATCAAGTAGTTCCTCCAACACTTGTCCATTTAAATCAGTCCGTAACCCTCCCTAGAGCATACTATGAGCATTAAACACCCCACACCATTACCCGTCTCCTATCGTCACCTTCCACACTCCCAAGGGTCAGCAACTCTAGTCTCTTAAAAGTTCACCATTACCAGATCGATCTCCCCCCCACACCACACCTCTATCACTATATACTCTAGTTCAACTCCCTTTATAAAAAGGTAGCACACCCTCCCCATCTCTAAGGACTGCAACATAACCTTGTATTACAAAATCTAGAGTAGGTTTAAACCATGTCTCCTGGAGACATATCACATCAGGTTTGGCTGGTAACTTCTCAATAAAGGGTTTGAACTCTTGCCCATTAGCCATCAAACTTCTGGCATTCCATTGAAGGATTAACACCACGATGAAAATGAACAAATACCTGATTCCTGGCTGAACTGATTCCCAATCCTATTGAGGTCATCCTGTACATTTTCCCCTGTGAGTGTAACGATCGTCTGTTGAAGAAGGTGTGGACCAAAGGGCAGCGCGGGAAGTGTTCATACTTTTATTACAGCTGACCACTAAATAACACAGAGACTGACCGAAAACCTAAACAGTCCTGTCAGGTGCAGAAACACAAAACAGAAAATAACTACCCACAAAAACCCTGTGGGAAAAAAGCTACCTAAGTATGGTTCCCAATCAGAGACAACGATAGACAGCTGTCCCTGATTGAGAACCATACCCGGGCCAAAACAAAGAAATACAAAAACATAGAAAAAGGAACATAGAATGCCCACCCAAATCACACCCTGACCAAACCAAAATAGAGACATAAAAAGCTTTAAGGTCAGGGCGTGACAGTAAGTCATGTGATCCCAAGATACTTCGCTACCTGCTCCACTATGATCTGTATCTTTTTAGTCTTAGATTGTATTTTTTTTTTTTCGGTGTAATTGATTGCTGCTGTCACAAATGCAACAACCTTCCCATGTCTACTACCAGTCTTGTGTTCTCCCCCATTCTGCTCCCTATGATGGGGTAGGTTCCTTGTTCCTTGTCAATCATTTGCTTATTGGTGAAATCAGCAATCAGACAATATCTTTAAGTAAATCAATCAAAAACCTTTATTAATGCAATTGCAGACTGAAGTTGACAATGGGAACATAGTACACATGTTTCCAAGTAAGTTCTGCAAAATAGGAAAGGGTCCAAGATGCTTTAATATGCTTGCAGTCAACCCCGAGTGATGCAACTGCCTACGTCAACACCTTCTACTCATGAGACCAAGGGCTCAGTAGTAATTTTCAGCTCCCCAAGTTGCTTTATAGTGGTATGTCTGACTTGTCTCTTATCTCTTTCACTCCCCTGCAGGGTTCTGTGTCTAACCTCTTTTAGCCTTGAGGCGCTTTCAACATAAACATAATCAATTATTATAATACATCAAACATTTCATGCAGCCCCTATCATGACCCCCCCCCATTTTCTCCTGTAATAAGTCCCTTCACCCATTGCTGTCCAGCTTGATCCGGCATGCTACTATCCACCACACGTTTACATACCTGCTTGAGTTTGAGCACCTTTAGCAGACACGACCACTCCTACCAAAACCCACCAAAACCCTAGTCAACGCGATCATACTCACAGCCATGACTCCACCCTCGTCCTTAAATTTCACCAACACTTTATACTCCACTTCTCTCAGTACAACACTGCGAATCCGAACCTCCCTCATCACTCCTCTCCTCCGACAAGACCTGCAAAGGCTCCTCAGGCTTCCTCCTCGTCTTAACTTTTACTCTCACTACTCTACATCCACCTTTTTCCACTCCACCACTACACTCCATGCCGTCCTCCTCAACTCCTAACCCCCCTACCTTTTCATCCATCTCTGCTCCAGTCACAGCCCAGTGTTGCTCAAGCACTGGATTTCACGCTCCAAAACAAAAACCAGGCAGCCTTGTGCATGATTACTCTCATTCGTCTTGCCTGCGCAGTGGGTTCACCTGAACCAATTCATGATCAGCTCGCCCACCACACAATAACACTTAGGAGATAAATGCCGATAGGCAAACAGAATGAGAGACAGAAAGCACATTAGCTAGCTGGCAAAAATGTTACAAATATGCTTTGTTGTTGTTGTTGTTGTTCTTCTTCTTCTTGATTGGGTTGGTGGATCCCATCCAACTTAAAGGTGCATACACTGTCACCTACTGCACTAAAGTGTGAGGCCAGTCACAACCTACCTACACAATATTGTCTTCATTATTCATGTTCCTAAAAGAAGAAAACATGTGCACCACCAACTAACCCTACACCTATATACCACTATTTCATGATAATTTAAATCACCACCCCATTAACTCTTCTGTAGTAAAATCTCATACACACAGGTACTTCTCTGCAGTTGCCACCTACAATCAATAAAAACCCACTACCCCATTCCACTACTTTGACCCAATCTGCTCCTGCCCATGCCACCAGCCTGGGAGGACGGGACACCACCCCTCAACACACCCTGTAACTCTTCTTAATTAATAAGTCAAATCTAGTATACCCAAATACTTCTCTGCAGTTGCCACCACAACATCTATTGTCTGTGATTTACTTTCCATTCCTGCGGTTCAATTGATAACCATTGCTCTGAACACTAAGAAGCCAACCTTACTGTAGCATAACTCACTCGTTACCCTATCCCTCTGTACTGGCACAAATCTGCTACTTACTGGGATCCTCTCAACATAAGCACCCCAACAATTGACACACACAACGACACAATCCTCTGTGCCAAGCCCTCCTTCACACTTCCCACATATGGGAATCTCCCTCCTACACACTGCTGCGTCATTACCATAAACATTGTACCTGAAACACCGTAATGGGTTCGGGACAAAAGCTCTCAAGGTATAACTGACACATCCTAACTTGTCTTTATCTGGTAAAAACTCTGTATCAAAACTTAGCAGTACAGACTGTGTCTTCTCTGTTTTACCACACTCTCCACCGGGTCTGTGTGTGTGTGTGTCTGTGTCGGTTGTTAAAAATAAGAGATTTGGAGCTTTACTGATCAGTTACCATACCAACTGTCTTAGCCGTGGCGATTGGCTCATTTCAATGGGACGGTTTGGGGATGGGGAGCGGGGGGGGGGGGGTAATGGGTAGACCTGTGATACACACCCTAACCTCATAAAAACTTCAGATGTGTGTGTGTGTGTGTGTGTTAATGTGTTCTGTGCTCACTCAGCTTGTGTGTTAAGTGAAGTTAATCTTCAAAGCTCTTCCTATTATTACCCAGTGACTATATCCATCAGAATATGACAGAAGCCGACTCGTGGCCTGATTCCACCCGCCTAACTCCAATTATTCAGTCTAATTCTAAATTCTATTTCTAATGTATTCTACACATGTGATTAACCCTGGTCACATCCTTCCCTGTCTAACAGTATGAGTGTTACTGTTCTGTTGTAGGTTCTCAAATCAATAATAGGAACTGGAGATAGCTCTCTCAACCAGTCAGATATGTAGTAAAGCCCTTGTGTTGCCATGACAACCGGGTGTTGGTAAAATCAGTACTGCACCATGTGGCTCTTGTAAAGCAGGCAAAGGTGAATTACAAGACAGGTATGTAACAACAGGAACATAAAGACATGGACAGGTTCTCTGTGTGTGTGTGTGTGTGTAGGGTTGGGGAATAACGAATTAGCCTACATGTACAGTACCAGTCAAAAGTTTGGACACACCTACACATTCAAGGATTTTTCTTTATTTTTACTATTTTCTACACTGTAGAATAATAGTGAAGACATCAAAACTATTAAATAACACATATGGAATCATGCAGTAACAAAAGAAGTTTTAAACAAATGAAAATGTGTTTTATATTTGAGACTCTTCAAAGTAGCCACCCTTAACCTTGATGACAGCTTTGCACACTCTTAGCATTCTCTCAACCAGCTTCACCTGGAATGCTTTTCCAACTGTCTTGAAGGAGTTCCCACATATGCAGAGCACTTGTTGGCTGTTTTTCCTTCGCTCTGCGGTCCAACTCCTCCCGAACCATCTCAATTGGGTTGAGGTCGGGTGATTGTGAAGGCCAGGTCATCTAATGCAGCACTCCATCACTCTCTTTCTTGGTCAAATAGCCCTTACACAGCCTGTAGGTGTGTTTTGGGTCATTGTCCTGTTGAAAAACAAATGATAGTGCCACAATGCAAACCAGATGGCATGGCGTATCGCTGCAGAATGCTTTGGTAGCCATGCTGGTCAAGTGTTCCTTGAATTATAAATCAATCACAGACAGTGTCACCAGCAAAACACCCCCACACCACCTCCTCCATGCTTCATGGTGGGAACCACACATCCAGAGATCATCCGTTCACCTCCTCTGCATCTCACAAAGACACAAGGTTGGAACCAAAAATCAAATATTTGGACAGATTTCCACCAGCCTAATGTCCATTGCTTGTTTCTTCTTGGCCCAAGCAAGTCTCTTCTTATTGGTGTCCTTTAGTAGTGGTTTCTTTGCAGCAATTCGACCATGAAGGCCTGATTCACACAGTCTCCTCTGAACAATTGATGTTGAGATGTGTCTTTTACTTGAACTCTGTGAATCATTTATTTGCGCTGCAATCTGAGGTGCAGTTAACTCTAAGTAATATGTCCTCTGCAGGTAACTGTGGGTCTTCCTTTCTTGTGGCGGTCTTCATGAAAACCAGTTTCATCAGAGCACTTGATGGTTTTTGCAACTGCACTTAAAGAAACTTTCAAAGTTCTTGACATTTTCCGGATTGACTGAAACATTTCAGAACAAATACTAGTCGAATAAGGCATGGGAGAGATGACGAATTTTGGCAAATAGATTTATTCATAGACTAATACACTTGAAACAAATAGCCAAACCCGAAAACTGCAGACATTACTAGGCTAAACTGACAGAGTGAAGAGCAGAAATCTCAACTAGTAAGCAAGTCGCAGAAATGGAGAATTGAGTGTGTCAAACCGCCATAAAAAATCAAATGAAACGCAGCCTGACGTGATCATTGACAGCTGCCTTGAAGGACACAAATAAAAAATGCTTTCTGCAACTTAGATCAGTGACATTTAGGCTAAACTGACAACAGAGAAGAGCAGAAATCTCAACTATTCTGTCAGGGGGTAGATTTTTGGCACAACCCCCGGAACAAAAAGTGAGAGCAAGAAGGGGTGACCTGCAGAGCTCTGAGGTACCATGGGGGGGGGGGGGGGGGAATCACTTTATAATGAAGCATTGCATATCATCGCATTTGCGTAGTGGAATAGAGCCGTAGCCTAGAGTAGAGGCACTTACAGACATTGCACACATGGGGAACATTTTTAATAGCCTAGGATCCCGGAAAAAAAATGTGTCCTTTTATCAAAGCAGCACAAATGAGTGACACTGACAAACAGAATCTGAGATCAATAAAAACGATCATCAATAGCCTAGGCCTAGGTGTGTATAGACACCCATATTGTAGGCTACAATATGAGGAAATTACAGTCCTAAAAATGCCTGCCAGTTTCACTGACTCACCACCCAATGATGCACAGCTAACTCATGCATTCGCGCCAAAGGCCCATCTCTCTCATTTAGGTAGCCTACAGCATAAGGATTAGTCTTCTATTTTCAGCAGGAGCCATTTGCTTTCCAACCTGTGTTTTCCCGTGATTGTAGGCTATTTGAAATATTGCAAATGGCCTTTTTTGTATGCATGCAGTTCACTGACCGATTTGTCACAAGTTTCCGCCTGTAGGCTATGTCTTGTTATTTGGTGTTACGCACGCCTCTATGAAGAGGGAACGCAACACCCTGCTACAACTAAACTCTCTGTGAAGCAAAAAAGGTATGGACTGTAGGTGAGAGTAAAAATGACAAGCAGAATGTGTTACCGTTTACAAGGACTTTATTCCTTTACACGGTAATATGGGGAAAAGGGGCTGATGGAACCAAAGCAAAGAAAGTAAATCTCAAAGCCCCCCCTCTCCTATCTTACCTGCCTACCCACTACTTACCTAATTTAGCACCACCTGGTGCCCTAACCAAAATACAGGGGGTGGTCCACCCAGGTCTTACCTAGTGTGCCTAGACAGCGAATATGCTACGGGTATATGTATGCCCGCGGGCCTCTTGCCTAAGCACTCCCTAGGTGCCTTCCCCTTCCCCCCTGGGAACAAATGAAACAGAATATTAAACCATTTCACAAACAAACAAAGGACATCAAATAAGCTCTATCTGAGCAACAAACTCACAAAACACACCAACTCTCAGCAATGAACTCCCAGCAAAATCAACCTCTATCAAAATATCTCTGCAATGACCTCCCAGAAAATCTCTCTACAAAAAGCTCTCTCTCCTGAACAGAACACTGGCTTTTATATAGCGTCTGAGGGAATGGGTAATTGGAGACAGCTGCGTCTTGACGAGGGGGCGGGGTCAGCTCTCCAATTAGCCCTGGAGTCGACCAATCAGCTGCTTGAGGGCTTACCAGAAGCCATTTCCTGAAATAAACACATGCACAAACACAAACTACAACACATAAACTGGGGAACGTAACATTTGGCTACAGTCAATCCACACCTAGGCACATTTTTTAAAAGAAGCTATTGATCCTTTGTGGCTAAATTATAGGCCTTCGTACGGTGTAGTAGGCTATTCTGAATTATTTAATTTCTTTCAGAAGAGACAGCAGTAATCTAGTTCTATAACTTTGGCAAATTTATCAGGGGTACTGCAGCTCCTCCAGAATACGTTGCCCGGCTATGATTCTATAGGCCTAAGAAAATAAATGATGAAGTTCAACACTGGAGTGATGAGAGTTGCAGGCTCATGTCTATCAGAGCAAAGAGAGGGGGAGCGATCATATAAGGTGAATCTCATTCTAGTTCTGCGAGAGATACAGTTGAACTTCTCACACAGCCACGACCACGTGTTGGTCTCAAACATAGGGTTTGTTGTGCAAACCATAAGACCGGGCACAAATTAAGAGAATAATTCAAAAAGACTCAACTCAAATGAACTCTGATCGCTTTTATTCGTATTTTGACAATTCAAAAAGTGAAAATTATTTTTCATGCATGAGAGGAACCGGATCCGGCCAATCAAGTTCCGGAAATAAAACAGTCATAAAAGGAGAGGAACAGGACCTGGCTCAAATTAAACACTGTTGATAGGGCCTATCTACATTGGTACGAATCCCACTGCTGCTCTCACATTTAGCTATTTGCACCTTAACCACCATTGTGGTTGTTGTGGATGGCTGTTCACAAGTGTATAGCCTATTTGTATTTTAACACAATAATGGTTGAATTCAAGAAGTTTAAGCTGCCTATCAATCATTGTTTTTGCGAACAGTGGACAGCCAGTGAAAAACAGCACAGTTACAAGTTCGAGGGAGTTCCTACCTTCTAAACTCCTCCGTGGTATTGTGCTCCATACTGTCAAAATGTATTGCTCAAGTTTATTGCTCAATCTAATTCGCACTGGGGGAAAAAATCCTTAGGCCTAAAGGACTCGCACACTTTTGATAGACTGTAGTTGCTACATCCATTTTTGGACTGATAAATGAATGATATACCTGTATACCCATTGATTCTTGAAGAATATAACTTATAAATGCCTCGTGAGCTTAGTTCAACTGCTCAACTTCGTTCACCCCATGGTAACTGAACATTTAAGCTTGTTTTTCCTCCAATGTTTGTAAACATTGTAAATGTAAACAAATACTGTATAGCCTCAAAACATGGTTATTAAAACAATAATTTTGATATCATTTGATATCCTTGCATCCATGGCTCTGTCTATTAATCTGACAGTGGTTACATTTCTCCAGGCCCGTGCCTGGAGGTGTCTTCTGTAGACAAAAACAAAAAAACACATTTTGCTTAAAAATTCATGAGGAGTCCTATGCCCTGAAGTCTGTGGATGAAACAAAATCGGTAAACACACGAGTAGTTTTACTAATCTCTCTATCTAAAAAAAAGTTTCCATGCTTTAATTAAAGGGGAGATCAAGCTGATCCTAATTGTTATAGGCCTATTTCTATTTTGCCCTGTTTATCAAAGGTGTTGGATCAACTGACTGGCTTTGTCATGGCCTGACCTTAGTTCCTTTTTTAAGTCTCTGTTTTAGTTTGGTCAGGGCGTGAGTTGGGGTGGGCATTCTATGTTTTGTAGTCTAGGTTTTTCTATTTCTGTGTTTGGCCTGGTATGGTTACTAATCAGAGGCAGCTGTCGATCGTTGTCTCTGATTGAGAATCATACTTAGGCAGCCTGTTTTTCCACTATGATTTGTGGGTAGTTGTTTTCTGTCTCTGTATCCTTACTAGACAGAACTGTTTCAGTCTCGGTCATTCGCGGTTGTTGTTTTTGGCATACAGTGCTCAGTTTCTTTATTAAATGTACCATGGACGCTTACCACGCTGCCTTTTGGTCCGATCTTTCATACTTCTCGTCAGAAGAGGAGAACCGTTACAGGCTTTCTTCATGTCTATATTATTCTCTCTGGTATGGAATCTGGTTTCCGCTCAGGTTATGGATGTGTCACGGCAACCTGAAAGGTCCTAAATGATGTCACCCTTGATTCTAAGCAATGTTGTGCTGCTATTTTTATTGACTTGGCCAACGCTTTTGATACGGTAAATCATTCCATTCTTGTGGGCCGGCTAAGGAGTATTGGTGTCTCTGAGGGGTCTTTGGCCTGGTTTTCTATCTACCTCTTTCAAAGAGTGCAGTGTATAAAGTCAGAAAATCTGTTGTCTCAGCCACTGCCTGTCACCAAAGGAGTACCCCAAGGCTCAATCCTAGGCCAAACGCTCTTCTCAATTTACATCAACAACATAGCTCAGGCAGTAGGAAGTTCTCTCATCCATTTATATGCAGATTATACAGTCTTGTACTTAGCTGGCCTCTCCCCAGATGTTTTGTTAAACGCTCTACAACAAAGCTTTCTTAGTGTCCAACAAGCGTTCTCTGCCCTCAACCTTGTTTTGAACACCCCAAAAACAAAGGTCATGTCGTTTGGTGAGAAGAATGCCCCTCTCCCCACCGGTGTGATTAATACCTCTGAGGGTTTAGAGCTTGAGGTAGTCACCTCATACAAGTACCTGGGCGTATGGCTACTGTCCTTCTCTCAACACATATCAAAGCTGCAGGCTAAAGTTAAATCTAGACTTGGTTTCACACCTCTTTCACCCCAGCTGCCAAACTAACCCTGATTCAGATGACCATCCTACCCATGCTAGATTACGGAGATATAATTTATAGATAGATCAACAGGTAAGGGTGATCTCGAGCAGCTAGAAGTTCTTTACCATTCGGCCATCAGATTTACCACCAATGCTCCTTATAGGACACATCACTGCACTCTGTACTTCTCTGTACACTGGTCATCTCTGTATACCTGTTGCAATACCCACTGGTTGATGCTTATTTATAAAACCCTCTTCGGCCTCACTATCTGAGATACCTACTGCAGCCCTCATCCTCCACATGCAACACTCATTCTGTCAGTCACATTCTGTTAAAGGTCCCCAAAGCACACACTTCCCTGGGTCACTCGACTTTTCAGTTTGCTGCAGCTAGTGACTGGAACGAGTTGTCATGTGTTGCTACTGTACCATGCTGTGTTGTCATGTGTTGCTGCCATGCTATGTTGTTGTCTTTAGGTCTCTCTTTATGTAGTGCTGGGGTGTGTCTCTTGTCGTGATGTGTGCTTTGTCCTGTATTTTTATTTTATTTTTAATCCCAGCCACCATCCCCGCAGGAGGCCTTTTGCATTTTGGTAGGCCGTCATTGTAACTAAGAATTTGTACTTGATTAACTGACTTGCCTAGTTAAATAAAGTTTCAATAAAATACAAATAAATAAATATATAACAAAAACACAGGAGGTTGATGGCACCTTAACTGGGGAGAATGGGCTCATGGTAATGGCTGGAGCGGAATAGGTGGAATGTTATCAAAAACATCAAACGGATGGTTTCCATGTGTTTGATGCCATTCCATTCGCACCGTTCCAGTAATTATTATGAGCCGTCCTCCCCTCAGCAGCCTCTACTGACAAAAAGGATTATATCGCTTGTTATCACTTGCTTCATGTGTGGAACCAATGATGTATATAAACCCTAGATGACTTTCAGGGGTGCTGTATTAAAGCCACCACGCAGCCATTTTGGTACTTCTACTCCATTGTAAAAAAGATTTTGGAAGCTATAAAAATGCATTTATTAATGTCTACATTACATTTTGCCAAGTACATTCTATTACAGATGCCTTATTAATGCATACTTTTGTGTTTTGTGAACTAAATATATACACTACCGTTCAAAAGTTTGGGGTCACTTAGAAATGTCCTTGTTTTTTAAAGAAAAGCACCATTTTTGTCCATTAAAATAACATCAAATTGATCAGAAATATAGTGTAGACATTGGTAATGTTGTAAATGACTATTGTAGCTGGAAACAGCATATTTTTTTTATGGAATATCTACATAGGTGTACAGAGGCCCATTATCAGCAACCATCACTCCTGTGTCCCAATGGCATGCTGTGTTAGCTAATCTAAAGCTTTAATTTTAAAAGGAAAGAAAACCCTTTTGCAATTATGTTAGCACAGCTGAAAACTGTTGTCCTGATTAAAAAAGCAATACAACTGGCCTTCTTTAGACTAGTTGAGTATCTGGAGCATCAGCATTTGTCGGTTCGATAACAGGCTCAAAATGGCCAGAAACAAAGAACTTTCTTCTGAAACTCGGCGGTCTATTCTTGTTCTGAGAAATGAAGGCTATTCCATGCGAGAAATTGCCAAGAAACTGAAGATCTCATACAATGCTGTGTACTACTCCCTTCACAGAACAGCGCAAACTGGCTCTAAGCAGAATAGAAAGAGGAGTGGGAATCCCCGGTGCACAACTGAGCAAGAGGACAAGTACATTAGAGTGTCTAGTTTGAGAAACAGATGCCACACAAGTCTTCAACTGGCAGCTTCATTAATAGTTCCCGCAAAAAACAGTCTTAACGTCAACAGTGAAGAGGCGACTCTAGGATGCTGGTAGAGTTGCAAAGAAAAAGCCAAATCTAAGACTGGCCAATAAAAATAAATGATTAAGATGGGCAAAAGAAAACAGACACTGGACAGAGGAACTCTGCTAAGAAGGCCAGCCTCCCGGAGTCCTCAACTGGCAGCTTCCTTAAATAGTACCCGCAAAACACCAGTCTCAACGTCAACAGCAAAGAGGCGACTCCGGGATGAGTACTAATGCTAACACTGCAACACTAAACACTTTAATAATGTTTACATATTTTGCATTACTCATCTCATATATATATACTACATTCTGTTCTACTGTATCTTAGTCTATGCCGCTCTGACATTGCTCATCTACAGTTTGTCATGGAAATTTCCTCTATTTACCAAATCATGGGAGCAAACCACACACACAAGTCAGAGTTAGTTATCAAAGTCCATCTTTAATTATATCAGCTCTATCACAATTCAGTGTCTCTCAGTGAATTCTCTGAGAGCCTCCCCTGCATTGCAACTGCGATCCTTTAATAGCAAAGAGCACACATAGTCAGACAGCATAGACATAATAAATCGTTCAGCTTTGTCTCCTTACTCAAACCCCGAAACCATAAACCAACCCTCCATATCAACAGGAATATATCAAATTGTCATTTAGATACAACCAATTCTAAATACATCCAATCCTGGACAAACTCACGGAGAGGATAGAATGATTCCAGACACTGCCATCCCCGATGGGAAAGTAGGGAGTGAACTGGCACACAGACACAGTGGAGCAAAAGATATGTTTACACATGATGATACTTTGACCTCTCCCCTCTCTGCGGCCCATGCAACTTAGTCTTGACATAGAACAGATACTGCAACCCTGCCACAGTATTATACAAAAATAACATTCTTGATGAGAAGTAATTTACAAACATATGATGAATATAAAACATCTCACATATGTTACCAACAAATTCTGATTCTTCCACAACAAATTACATCGAGCATCCCTCGAATTCTCTTTAACTTTATGGAAAACAGTTTATTCAATAAACCCCGCAACTTCTCTCATACTGGGAAGAAAAATTATATAACATGTTCAGACCTTAAAGGCAGTTTAATTTAACATGTTTCACCCAGACGGAGATAATCCAATATGCGTTTTATAGTTACATCGTTAGGGTAAGATAACCAAAAGTGGACACACTCTAATCAGTTTCTAGAGCTCAATTTTCCAGATTTTGTAGATTATTTTAATAGTGCTTAAAAATGTAATCTTTATCAAATTATCCATTTAAGATATCAACTCAAAACCTACGCACGTCTACGAATGGGTGGTTTAAATTGTATCTAATCATTCTCCGCATTACTTTATACACACATACCATTTATCATAATTTCAAATAATTCACAGAATCCATATTAGCCAATTAGCCTAACAGAAGCTTCTAAAGCCATGACATCATTTTATGGAATTTTCCAAGCTGTTTAAAGGCACAGTCAACTTAGTGTATGTAAACTTCTAACCCACTGGAATTGCGATACAGTGAATTATAAGTGAAATAATCTGTCTGTAAACAATTGTTGGAAAAATGACTTGTGTCATGCACAAAGTAGATGTCCTAACCGACTTGCCAAAACTATAGTTTGTTAACAAGAAATTTGTGGAGTGGTTGAAAAACGAGTTTTAATGACTCCAACCTAAGTGTATGTAAACTTCCCACATCAACGGTATGTTTCCATTAACTTGATCAGTGATTTTTTTTTTCAGACGTTTAGAACGTTTGCATAGAAATTATATGTGACATGCAACAATTTCATTGAACTGTCTTGTGTTTATAAAAACAGCTTGACTTTGTCACACCTTAAAAATATATATTTTTTGCAAAAACCTAGAATTTCGAATACCAATGATGTGGTTGAAGTGTTTCCATTATCCTATTAGTCAAATTGTGCATTAATAAAGTGGTGAAACCCTGCCCACCTATCTTTCACGTCTCAGGTAGGCTGTAAAAGCCAGCATGGAAAGAAAGCAAGAATTGACTAATAGCTTATTTGTCATATTCTAATAATTCTCACGTTGACCTAGATCTGAAGCAGTTGGATGAAGAAACTTAAAATATAATTCTGAAGCAATTTAGGCATTCTTGAGAGTCTTTTTATTGAAAATAAACATTATTTTATAGTTAAATAAATATATTTTTCAAGCAGTACCCATTTAGAATTAAATGTGGAGTGGAGCTTTATAGTTACGTGAAAATATCACTTGACCCACATTTTTTATTTTTTTATTTCACCTTTATTTAACCAGGCAGGCCAGTTGAGAGCAAGTTCTCATTTACAACTGCGACCTGGTCAAGATAAAGCAAAGCAGTGTGACAAAAACAACAACACAGAGTTACACATAAACAAACGTACAGTCAATAACACAATAGAAAAATCTATGTACAGTGTGTGCAAATGTAGAAAAGTAGGGAGGTAAGGCAATAAATAGGCCATAGAGGAGCAATAATTACAATTTAGCATTAACACTGGAGTGATAGATGTGCAGATGATGATGTGCAAGTAGAGATACTGGAGTGCAAAAGAGCAACAAAAAAAAGTAACAATATGGGGATGAGGTAGTTGGGTGTGCTATTTACAGATTGACTGTGTACAGGTACAGTGATCGGTGAGCTGCTCTGACAGAAGTTAGAGAGGGAGATATAAGACTCCAGCTTCAGTGATTTAAAAAAAATCATTCCAGCCCTTAGCAGCAAGAGAACTGGAAGGACAGGTGGCCAAAGCAGGTGTTGACTTTGGGGATGACCAGTGAGATATACCTGCTGGTGGAGCGCATGCTACGGATGGGTGTTACTATGGTGACCAGTGAGCTGAGATAAGGCTGGGCTTTACCTAGCAAAGACTTGTAGATGACCTGGAGCCAGTGGGTTTGGCGACGAATATGTAGTGAGGGCCAGCCAACGAGAGCATACAGGTCGCAGTGGTGGGTAGTATATGGGGCTTTGGTGACAAAACAGATGGCACTGTGATAGACTACATCCAGTTTTCTGAGTAGAGTGTTGGAGGCTATTTTGTAAATGACATCGCCGAAGTCAAGGATCGGTAGAATAGTCCGTTTTACGAGGGTATATTTAGCAGATGAGTGAAGGAGGCTTTGTTGCGAAACAGGAAGCCAATTCTAGATTTAATTTTGAATTGGAGATGATTAATGTGAGTCTGGAAGGAGAGTTTACAGTCTAACCAGACACCTAGGTGTTTGTAGTTGTCCACATATTCTAAGTCAGAACCGTCCAGAGTAGTGATGCTAGTCGGGCGGGTGGGTGCGGGCAGCAATCGGTTGAAGAGCATGCATTTAGTTTTACTAGCGTTTAAAAGCAGTTGGAGGCCACAGAAGGAGTGTTGTATGGTATTGAAGCTTGTTTGGAGGTTTGTTAACACAGTGTCCAAAGAAGGGCCAGATGTGTACAGAATGGTGTCATCTGCGAAGAGGTGGATCAGAGAATCACCAGCAGCAAGAGCGACATCATTGATATATGCAGAGAAAAGAGTCGGCCCAAGAATTGAACCCTGTGGCGGCGAGGCAAGACTATTGAGTCTGTCGCTAAGAATGCGGTGATTGACAGAGTCGAAAGCCTTGGCCAGGTCATGAAGACAGCTGCACAGTACTGTCTTTTATCGATGGTGGTTATTATATAGTTTAGGACCTTGAGCGTGGCTGAGGTGCACACATGACCAGCTCGGAAACCAGATTGCATAGTGGAGACGATACGGTGCAATTCGAAATGGTCGGTGATCTGTTTGTTAACTTTTAGAAAGATTTTAGAAAAGCAGGGCAGGATTGATATTGGTCTATAACAGTTTGGGTCTAGATTGTCTACCCCTTTGAAGAGGGGGATGACCGCGGCATCTTTCCAATCTTTGGGGATATTGCCATTAGGAAGAGGGATGTGTAGCCGGGTGATAATAGTGTCCAATGATTAGCACTAGATGAGTCAGGGAGCCAATT
This sequence comes from Oncorhynchus nerka, assembly GCF_034236695.1. Taxonomy (NCBI): domain Eukaryota; kingdom Metazoa; phylum Chordata; class Actinopteri; order Salmoniformes; family Salmonidae; genus Oncorhynchus; species Oncorhynchus nerka. The sequence goes on along the minus strand of NC_088411.1, from coordinate 14,579,748 downwards.
CCGTAGTCGCTGCTAAGCTAGGTGAGCTGGAGACACGGCGATTCAGACAGCTAGCATCCGGCGACATGGTAACAGGAAGAGCCTGTTGAGACCACCTCGGACGGTAACGTCGGCAGATCAGTCGTGATGGATCGGCGGGGCTCCGTGTCGGAAGTACAGGGTACAGGCCAATTGGCAAAAGAGGTAATGTAGCCCAAGAATCCGATGATGGATCTCTTTAACTAGCCGGGAGATGGGCCTAGCTCAAGGCTTGCTCAGGGCTAACTGCTGCTTGCTTCGGGACAGAGACGTTATCAAGGAGTAGTGTTGGGGTTTGTTCCTTGTTCTGTGTCAATCATTGACTCATTGATGAAATTAGCATTCAGACAATATCTTTAATTAAATCAATCAAAAACCTTTATTAATGCAATTGCAGACAGAAGTTGACAACAGGAACATAGCACGCATGTTTCCGAGTATGTTCTGCAAAATAGTAAAAGGTCCAAGATATTTTATTAAGCCCAAAGTCCAGCCTTAGTGATGTCACTGCCTACGTCATTACCTTCTACTCATGAGACCAAGCCCATGCCTACACAGCTAAACAAACAAGAGTTTCAGTGTTATCTAAAGGCTCAGCAGTGAATGTCCACTCCCTAAGTTGATTTATGGTGGAATGTCTGACTAGTCTCTTGTCTTTTTCACTCCCCTGCAGCGTTCTTCATCAGTCACACATCTCTCAGACTGTTTGAGGCAGAGACTAGAAAATACTGTGGATCAATATCAAACCTTATAATGAATATATACATATATATATATATATATTGTTAATCTGTAGTCTTGGGCCCTATAAATGTAATTGTCCTGCTGTGTAGGCATGTTTTACTATGAATACAACATAAACATAATCAATTATTATAATACATAAAACATTTGGTACAGCCCCTATCATGACCCCAAGGTGAACCCGACAGTAGCCACTCGGATAGCAGCTAGCTAGCTGCGATAATCCGGTGTAAAGGTTCAGAGCTTGCAGAGATGTGGTAAAGAAAAAGCAGTCCGATATGCTCTGGGTTGATATCGTGCTGTGCAGACTGGCAGGAATTTACCGAGTTGAGGCTGGCTGATGTCCGAGTTAATGGTGAGGACTGCTAGCAGTGGAAAACTGACTACTAGCTAGTAGCTAGTTAGCTGGCTAGAGCCTCTGAAGGGGGTTCCAGTTCTAAAGTATAAAAATAGCAGATCCGTTCCACATTGGGTGAGGTGGGTTGAAGGAGAGCATATTCAGTCCGTAGATGGAAAGTGAGATTAAGCGTGAATAAAATATATACAAAATATATACGAAGAAAACAATATATACATGGGACAGGACAGGATGGGACAAGACAAAGACACAAGTCTGACTGCTACGCCATCTTGGAACAATTTTTCACATAGGCATACCTTCAAAATTATTCAGCTATCCTAATAAAAAAATGTAAACACTGTTTCCATCATCATCATCAATAAATAAAGTTTGACAAAAGACAAATCCACCCCGTAGAACGGATAAAAAAGTATTCTATCTCTAGAAAATTTCTCCTACAAGGCTGTTTCCATTACACATGTCGCAATTATCTTTTTTGCAACATTGCTTTTGACAGACGAAACCAGGGTCAATGAAAACCTGCCTGACTGTAATTCAAAGTTACAGTCAGGGATGGGCAAGAAACTACAAATTATAAAATACAATTACAAAATAGCATTAAGATCAATATGTCAATATAAAATAAGTAACTATCTGGCCCAAACAGTAACAATATTCTCAAAGTAACGGTTACCAAAATGTTTTACCGTGATATGTTCTTGTTTATCTACCTTAGTTGAATGCATTGACTGTAAGTCACTCTGGATAAGAGTGTCTGCTAAATGACCAGAATGTACTGTAAATGTATATGTGAAAATTAACATACCAAAATTAACTGCATAGCACACTGGGTATTATTATTGACCGTATTTCAGGGCAGAGCTCATTGGAATAATACTCAGCATGCTTTGCAATTGTTCATTTTTACATTGAACAAAAATATAAATGCAACATGCAACAATTTCAAAGATTTTACTGAGTTACAGTTCATATAAGGAAATAAGTCAATTTAAAATAATTTATTAGACCCTAATCTATGGACTTCACATGACTGGGCAGGGGTGCAGCCATGGGTGGGCTTTTGAGAGCATAAACCCACCCACTTGAATGCCAAGCCAAACCAATCAGAATGAGTTTTTCCCCACAAAATGGTTTAGGACCTGATCTATGGCTTTCACATTATTAGTATTTTATTGTTCCCAGCACAAGGTGCACCTGTGTAATGATTATGCTGTTTAATCAGCTTCTTAATATGCCACACCTGTCAGGTGGATGGATTATCTTGGCAAAGGAGAAAAGGATCAACACTTTAAATGTTGCATTTGTATTTTTGTTAAGTATATTATACTTTTAGATACAGAGAACAGACTACTGGAATGTGTGTTAGAATAATACTATTGCATCCATGTTTGGTATCTAATATGCACCTTGTTCTCTGGTGATAACTTTGATTCCATCTATATGGATGTGTGATATGTCTTCAGAAAGTATTCATACCCCTTGACCCATTCCACATTTTGTTGCGTTACAGCCTGAATTCAAAATTGATTAAATATATTTGATTCACCGATCTACACACAATACACAATAATGACAGATTGAAAACATGTTTTTCTAAATTTTAGCAAATGTATTGAAAATTAAATACAGAAATATCTCATTTACATAAGTATTCAAACCCCTGAGTCAATACGTATTCAAATAAGTCTCTAAGAGCTTTGCACACCTGTATTGTACAATATTTGCACATTATTATTATTATTTTAAATTCTTCAAGCTCTGTCAAGTTGGATGTTGATCATTGCTAGAATGCCATTTTCAAGTATTTTCAAGCCACAGATTCTGAAGTAGATTTCAGTCAAAGCTGTAACTAGGCCACTCAGGAACAGTCAATGTTGTCTTGGTAAGCAACTCCAGTGTATATTTAGTGATTTAGGTTACTGTCCTGCTGAAAGGTGAATTTGTCTCCCAGTGTATGTTGGAAAGCAGACTGAACCAAGTTTTCTAGGATTTTGCCTGTGCTTAGCTCTTTTCCATTTCTTATTATCCCCCCAAAAACCTCCCTAGTCGCTGCCGATGACAAGCATACTCATAACATGATGCAGCCACCACCATACTTGAAAATATGAAGTGTGGTACTCAGTGATGTGTTAATGCTTTGTATTCAGGACATAAAGTTTGTTTTCAGGACATAAAGTCATTTTTTTGCCACGATTCTTGTAGTTTTATTTTAGTGCCTTATTGCAAACAGCATGCATGTTTTGGAATATTTTTATTCTGTACAAACTTCCTTCTATTCACTCTATCATTTAGGTTAGTATTGTGGAGTAACTACAATGTTGTTGATCTATCCTCAATTTTTTCCTATCACCGCCATTAAGCTCCTGAACTGTTTCAAAGTTACCATTACCATGGGGAAATCCCTGAGCAGTTTCCTTCTTCTCCGGCAACTGAGTTAGGAAGGACGCCTGTATGTGGGGTACATGGATGAGGTAGTCATTCAAAGATCACTATGTTATTGCAAACAGAGTGAGTCCATGCAATTTATGTGATTTATTATGCACATTTCTTCTCTTGGACTAATTTAGGCTTGCCATAACAAAGGGGTTGAATACTGATTCAAGAAATTTGAAATTGTTGCATGTTGTGTTTATATTATTGTTCAGTATATATATCTACTGTAGTTTATCAAAGTTGGTATATTTATGACATATTGACCTTGCCCAGGCCTCCTTTTAAGCACTCCATAATGTTTAATCTGTAGGTGTTACAAAGGAAATATTGCTCATATAATATTTGCTTTGTAGGTCTGTAATTTGTATACTATTTTGATTTCAATAAAACATACCTTACATTAATTGATGAATATCTACAAATATAAACATGAATATCGAATATATATATTTTTTGATTTGGCTTATTTTTCCATATGTATTTTTTGGACATACACTGCATTTAGAAAATATTTAGACACTTTGACTTTTTCCATATTTTGTTAGGTTATAGCCTTATTCTATAGTGGATTAAATATTTTTTTCCCCTCATCAATCTACACACAATACCCCATAATGACAAAGTGAAAACAGATATTTAGAAATGCCTGCAAAAAACAGAAATACCTTATTTACATAAGTATTCAGACCCTTTGCTATGAGACTCGAAATTGTAACTCAGGTGCATCCTGTTTCCTTTGATCATCCTTGAGACGTTTCTACAACTTGATTGGAGTCCACCTGTGGTAAATTCAATTGATTGGACATGATTTGGAAAGGCACACACCTGTCTACAGTCGTGGCCAAAAGTTTTGAGAATGACACAAATATTAATTTTCACAAAGTCTGCTGCTTCAGTGTCTTTAGATATTTTTGTCAGATGTTACTATGGAATACTGAAGTATAATTACAAGCATTTCATAAGTGTCAAAGTCTTTTATTGACAATTACATGAAGTTGATGCAGAGTCAATATTTGCAGTGTTGACCCTTCTTTTTCAGGACTTCTGCAATCGGCCCTGACATGCTGTCAATTAACTTCTGGGCCACATCCTGACTGATAGTAGCCCATTCTTGCATAATCAATGCTTGGAGTTTGTCAGAATTTGTGGGTTTTTGTTTGTCCACCCGCCTCTTGAGGATTGACCACAAGTTCTCAATAGGATAAAGGTCTGGCGAGTTTCCTGGTCATGGACCCAAAATATCGATGTTTTGTTCCCCGAGCCACTTAGTTATCACTTTTGCCTTATGGTAAGGTGCTCCATCATGATGGAAAAGGCATTGTTCGTCACCAAACTGTTCCTGGATGGTTGGGAGAAGTTGCTCTCAGAGGATGTGTTGGTACCATTCTTTATTCATGGCTGTGTTCTTAGGCAAACTTGTGAGTGAGCCCACTCCCTTGGCTGAGAAGCAACCCCACACATGAATGGTCTCAGGATGCTTTACTGTTGGCATGACACAGGACTGATGGTAGCGCTCACCTTGTCTTCTCCGGACAAGCTTTTTTCCAGATGCCCCAAACAATCGGAAATGGGATTCATCAGAGAAAATGACTTTACCCCAGTCTTCAGCAGTCCAATCCCTGTACCTTTTGCAGAATATCAGTCTGTCCCTGATGTTTTCCCTGGAGAGAAGTGGCTTCTTTGCTGCCCTTCTTGACACCAGGCCATCCTCCAAAAGTCTTTGCCTTACTGTGCGTGCAGATGCACTCACACCTGCCTGCTGCCATTCCTGAGGAAGCTCTGTACTGGTGGTGCCCCGATCCCACAGCTGAATTAACTTTAGGAGACTGTCCTGGCGCTAGCTGGACTTTCTTGGGCACCCTGAAGTCTTCTTCACAACAATTGAACCGCTCTCCTTGAAGTTCTTGATGATCCGATAAATTGTTGATTTAGGTGCAATATCTTTGCCTGTGAAGCCCTTTTTGTGCAAAGCAATGATGACGGCATGTGTTTCCCTGCAGGTATCCATTGATGACAGAGGAAGAACAATGATTCCAAGCACCACCCTCCTTTTGAAGCTTCCAGTCTGTTATTCGAACTCAATCAGCATGACAGAGTGATCTCCAGCCTTGTCCTCGTCAACACTCACACCTGTGTTAATGAGAGAATCACTGACATGATGTCAGCTGGTCCTTTTGTGGCAGGGCTGAAATGCAGTGGAAATGTTTTTGGGGATTCAGTTCATTTGCATGGCAAAGAGGGACTTTGCAATTCATCTGATCACTCTTCATAACATTCTGGGGTATATGCAAATTGCCATCATACAAACTGAGGCAGCAGACTTTGTGAAAATGTATATTTGTGTCATTCTCAAAACTTTTGGTCACGACTGTATATAAGGTCCCACAGTTGACAGTGTACGTCAGAGCAAAACAGCAGGGACTGGCAGACTAGCCAGGATCAAGGGAAAGATGAACGGAACAAAGTACAGAGAGATCCTTGCTGAAAATCTGCACCAGAGTGCTCAGGACCTCAGATTGGGCTGAAGGTTCTCCTTCAAACAGGACAGCGCAGCCAAGACAACGCAGAAGTGGCTTCGGGACAAGTCTCTGAATGTCCTTGAATGGCCCAGCCAGAGCCCGGACTTGAACCCAATTGAAAATCTCTGGAGAGACCTGAAAATAGCTGTGCAGCGATGCTCCCCATCCAGCCTGATAGAGCTTGAGAGGATCTGCAGAAAATAATGGGAGAAGCTCCCTAAATACAGGTGTCCCAAGATTGTAGCATCATACCCAAGAATACGTGAGGCTGTAATCGCTGCCAAAGGTGCTTCATTCAACGAAGTACTGAGTAAAAGTTCTGAATACTTATGTAAATGTGATTTTTCCAAATGTTATTTTCAAAAACGTGTTTTTGCTTTGATGTTATGTGGTATTGTGTATATATTGATGAGGATTTTTTTTATCCATTTGAAAATTTGGCTGTAATGAAACAAAATGTGGAAAATGTCAAGGGATCTGAATACTTTCAAATATACTCTTCAAATATAGCCATATCAAAGTTTCAGAGTGGCATCTTTGTTAGTTTTAGAGTTCTGCCTGTGTCAGGAAAGTGGGGATATTATAGGATGGCAGGCAGCAGCCAGTAATGGGCTGTGTGTGCGTACGTGCGTGCCAGTAATGGGTTGTTAAAAATAAGAGATTTGGAGCTTTACCGATCCGTTACCATACCAACTGCTTTATCCGTGGGGATTGTTTCATTTCGATGGTTTGGGGAAGGGGAGTGTGAGCAGGGGAAGGAGGGAGGGGGGATTGGAGCCAGAGCCTCTGGATAGAAGTGTGTGTGTGTGTGTGTGTGTGTGTGTGTGTGTTAAGTGAAGCTAATCTTCAAAGCTCTTCCTTTTATTACCCGGTAACTATATCCACCAGAATATGAAATAAGCCTACTCGTGGCCTGATTTTACCCACCTAACTTTAATTCTACAGTCTAATTCTAAAATATAAATAAAATGACATATTCTACACAGGTGATTAACCCTGGTCACATCCTTCCCTGTCTAACACTATGAGTGTTATCGTTCGGTTTTATAATCTCAAATTAACAATAGGAACTGGCGATAGATCCGTCAACCACTCAGACATGAAGTAAAGCCTGTGTTGCCGTGACAACCGGGCATTTGTTAAATCAGCACTGCAACTTGTGGCTCTTGTGCAGCAGGTACAGTTGAAGTCGGAAGTTGACATGCACCCTAGCCAATTACATTTAAACTCAGTTTTTCACAATTCCTGACATTTAATCCAGAATAATAGTAGAGAGAATGATTTATTTCAGCTTGTATTTCTTTCATCACATTCCCAGCGGGTCAGAAGTTTATATACACTCAATTAGTATTTGGTAGCATTGCCTTTAAATTGTTTAACTTGGGTCAAACGTTTTGGGTAGCCTTCCACAAGCTTCCCACAATAAGTTGGTTGAATTGTGGCCCATTGTCCCTGACAGAGCTGGTGTAACTGAGTCAGGTTTGTAGGCCTCCTTGCTCGCACACGCTTTTTCAGTTCTGCCCACAAATCTTCTATAGGATTGAGATCAGAGCCTTGTGATGACCACTCCAGTACCTTGACTTTATTGTCTTAAGCCATTTTGCCACAACTTTGGAAGTATACTTGGGGTCATTGTCCATTTGGAAGACCCATTTGTGACCAAACTTTAACTTCCTGACTGTTGTCTTGAAATGTTGCTTTAATATATCCACATAATGATGCCATCTATTTTGTGAAGAACACCAGCCCCTCCTGCAGCTTCACGGTTGGGATGGTGTTCTTCGGCTTGCAAGCTTCCCCCTTTTTCCTACAAACATAACGATGGTCATCATGGTCAAACAGTTCCATTTTTGTTTAATCAGACCAGAGGATAATTCTCCAAAAAGTACGATCTTTGTCTCCATGTGCAGTTGCATACCGTAGTCGGACTTTTTTATGGCGGTTTTGGAGCAGTGGCTTCTTCCTTGCTGAGCAGCCTTTCAGGTTATGTCGATATGGGACTCGTTTTACTGTGGATATAGATATTTTGTACCTGTTTCCTCCAGCATCTTCACAAGGTCCTTTGCTGTTGTTCTGAGATTGATTTGCACTTTTTGCACCAAAGTGCATTCATCTGTAGGAGACAGAACACATCTCCTTCCTGAGCGGTATGAAGGCTGCGTGGTCCCATGGTACTTATACTTGCGTACTATTGTTTGTACAGATGAATGTGGTACCTTCAGGCGTTTGGAAATTGCTCCCAAGGATGAACCAGACTTGTGGAGGTCAACAATTTTTTTTGAGGTTTTGGCTGATTTCTTTTGATTTTCCCATGATGTCAAGCAAAGAGGCACTGAGTTTGAAGGTAGGCCTTGAAATACATCCACATGTACACCTCCAATTGACTCAAATGATGTCATGCCTATCAGAAGCTTCTAAAGCCATGACATCATTTTCTGGAATTTTCCACGTTTAAAGGCTCAGTCAACTTAGTGTATGTAAACTTCTGACCCACTGGAATTGTGATACATTGAATTATAAGTGAAATAATCTGTAAACAATTGTTGTAAAAATTACTTGTGTCATGCACAAAGTAGATGTCCTAACCGACTTGCCAAAACTATAGTTTGTTAATAACAAGAAATTTGTGGAGTGGTTGAAAAACAAGTTTTAATGACTCCAACCTAAGTGTATGTAAACTTCCGACTTCAACTGTATGTAAAAAGAGACAAAGAGACAACGACAGGTTGTGTGTGTGTGTGTGTTAGTGTGTGGTGTCCCTCTTTTGATGAGTAGCACCAATATTAGACAGGGTACATACTATAGGAACAAGGACATAGGTACACTATAAAAAGAAAATCCTGTAATTGTCACTGTATAATCAACAGTAAAATACTGTATCAACTGAATACAGTAGATTACCGTAAATTACATTGCATTGTGGGAATTTTAAACAGCCATGAAATATTTTATTAATTTTATGTAAAACATAGTAGCAGTTCACTTACTATATTTGTGAATATTCAAAATAGAATGCCACACAAAAGGCACACGGGCAACAAAATCAAAGCACATCCTCTGAAGCAAGATTGATTTTTTTTATTTTGTTGCCTGTGTGCCTGCTACACAAATGTAAATAGCATACGTGTTTCAAATTATTATTATAAATTCAACATTTTAACTGGTGCCTGTTTTGCTTTGTTTGTGGCCATGCTGTTTTATATTATAGAAAAAAATATACAATCAGAAAGGCACATCATACAAATAAATGCTTTTCCATTTCTAAACGTAACCACGTACATACGTAATAGGAGCTACATGTAAAACGCCCCTTGTGGACATTAGGCAAATTGCAACATCACTTAGCCTGAATTTAAACAACTCTCCCCCTTCCCTCCCCCACCCCATACAATAGTTTACAGTACCAGTAATTACAGTAATGGCATTGGTACCAGGAAACTCTTTTGTTTAAGGTAGCTTAGTGGCAGCCAATTACCTGTAAGTGAGTGTAAAACAATGGTAATCATGATAATATTTCCCAGCATTCACTACTTGAGGTTGATTTTTAATATCTGTTATTTTGCATGTACATGGATTAATCTTATGCTACACAAATGTAAATAGCATACATGTTTCAAAACGAATCAAAGCAGTTAGACAACAAATGGTTGTTTCAGTTGAAATGGCTTAGTCACCTCACAATGTTTCCAACCCTGACAGTCATGTTGAGTGCAGGTCGCAGCTGAATAAAAACATTGAAATGTGAGATATCATAACTCTTTCTGGATTCCAATAGGAACCACACAACACGTTGCAAGCCAGCATAATGTGACTTTCAGGTAGGGTTGCAAAATTCTGGTAACTTTACCAAAATTCCAAAGTTTTCCAGAAATCCTGGTTTGAAGTTTTATGGAAACAGAAGCAGGCTAAAAGGTCAGTTTTTGTGTTATTTTTATGTGTGAGTTTTGGGAAAGTCAACTGAATTTTGCAACCGTACTTGCAGGCCTGGGGCCTCGTTTATTACTGTTGAGTACATTTCACACTAAATATCTGCATGCGCCATTTCTGACAAGACAGTGCATGTTCAAAACTTGGCACAGGCCATACATATGCATGTTCCAGTTTTAAATCAGACCCATCTTGAAACTGTGCATGCATGAACGAGCAAAATAGCCTGGTTTAAATAATAGCCTAGCTAATAGGCCCAATTAAATGAGAGATCCGCATGGTAATTTGTTGTAGGCTAAAGTTTCTTTGGGAAAATGAAACCATCATGGCCAGAAAAGGTGGTGAGGAATTTTTTTATTCAAATATGTATAAATATAACATTATAACTGTGGTGTAAAGTGCTTAAATAAAAAATACTTGAAAGTACTACTTACACAGTTTTTTGGGGTATCTGTACCTTTACTTTACTATTTATATTTTTGACAACTTTTATTACATTCCTAAAGAAAATTATTTACTTTTTACTCCGTAGATTTTCCCTGACACCCAAAAGTGCTTGTCACAATTTTGAATGCTTAGCAGATGGAAGACAGGAAAACGGTCCAATTTACACATCAAGATAATATCCCTGGTCATCCCTACTGCCTCTGATCTGGCGGACTCACTAAACACAAATGCTTCGTTTGTTAATTAGGTTTGAGTGTTGGAGCATGCCCCTGGCTATACGTAAAAAAAAAAATAAATTAAATGGTGCCGTCTGGTTTCCTTTATATAATGAATCTGAAAAGATTTATACTTTTACTTATCATACTTAAGTGCATTTTAGCAATTGCATTTACTTTTGATACTTAAGTATATTTAAAACCAAATACTTTTACTGCAGTAGTATTTTACTGTGTGACTTTCATTTGAGTCATTTTAAGATGTCTTTCTAAGGTATCTTTTCTTTTACCCAAGTATGACAACTGGGTACTTTGTCCACAACTGCATTATACTGGCTTGCCAGGTGATGTGTGATTCCTATTAGAATCCAGCCAGTGTGGGGATGTCTAACTTTCTGATATTTTTATCACCTGTAACCTGTTTTAAAAATGTCAGGTTAGAACGAATAAGTTAAACCATGTAAATTGGACCAACCCTTTCACTAGTGGGTGCAAGAAGTCCAAGTAATATACTGTCTTGTTATTTGTACTTGATTAGCATAAGATTAATTCATCAATCAATGTATTTGATTAGCATAGGATTCATTAATCAATCAATCAATGTACAACAACAAAAAAATCGACCTACAATAGAGCAAGCTGGAAAATATAATAATGATGGGTGTGGTTTTGTTTCAAAGTGATGCCTGTGAGCTTCAGGCCCTATATTAGGGTAAAACTAGGCCTTGGAAATAAGGCCTTACAGAAATATGTGTGGTATTGTGTTCAAATGTTTTTTATAACATTCATTATCTCATGTGGCAAAGTCAACAAGACAAATATGGATGACTGGAACAATGACAGAACTAATAAATACAGTCATGGGTAGTAACTCTGCAATTGACTCTAAAGGCAAGGCACCCTGGGAAATATTTGAATAAGGCATTACACTAAGCAGTGTGTTAATTTAACACAGTTCCGGTGGAAACACTATATAAGTCCACAGACTCCACACTTTCAGTGTTGTTTTAAAACTCTGTGTTATACAATTACTTTTCCTTCAATTTATACTCATCTGAAGGTGTGACTTTTTCAAACCAAAACTGACCAATCAGACCATTCCCAGTTAGAGTAACATCAAACTAGCCCAATCTCCACACAGGTCACAGCATCCAAAGGTTTGTATGGGGGTTGAGACCAACGCAGATGAGGCAGAACTCCTATGGACAATAACACCTCTTGCATACGGTTGTTAGAGCTCACTTTGAACACATTCAAATGACCACAGAGATATATTAAACAGAATACATCCGTATAGATGGCATCAAAGTTATCTTCAGATAACAAGGTTCAGATAGATACCAAGCATGGATGCAAGAGTATTACTCTAACACACATTCCAGTAGTCAATTTTCTGGATTAGTGGGAAATGACGAATCAGATGAGGGAGTGTGATGAGGCGTATGCCGACCGGTTTGCAGGGGCAGACGAGAGACCTGCAATTCTTTAATCTAGTGATCCATTAATGATGTGGTTATTTAGTAGCTAAAATAAAACTAGGGCCGCTACAATAATTCATTGAGTTAATGGCATTAGTTAATCGTGATTTTAGAATTTGTTCAAATTTGCCATTTAAAAAGCAGTGCATTGAGATATAGGCATACTATGTTTTGATTGTAAGGGGAAAAAAGCCCTCACACACACACACACACACACACACAGTACGGTTAAAGCTTCAGGCATTCTAAATGAGTGTTCTCCCAGTTTCTGTAAAAAAAAGAGCTGTCTCTATGGATACAAAGAACAAAGAGCTTTTAAACCTGTCCAACAATGTTATGAATCCCACAGACGTCAAAACAACAGATCAGCCAGGTTTGATTTCATGCTAAATGTATGACAGCAATTAGATCTAACCTACATTATGCTACTTATCCATGTTCTTCAACATGAACTAGTCACAAGCCACTACTACTACAATTGGAATAATTTGCCTAAATCTTTTGACCTGAGAACTACAACAAATCAGTAGCTAAATGCAATGGATGTCCTGTTCAGATTCAAATAATTGTGGGAAGTTGAATCATGAGGCATTCAGCCATGGCATTGTAAACATTATTTTAGTTACTATGCAGTGCATTTTCTGTCCCCAGGAAATATCAGTTCTTATTTAGTGTAAAATTTGAATTCCAAAAGGATTTAAATATAAAAGGTCAGGTGTCCTTTACCTTAAAAACACAAAAAAATTATGAACAACTTAAATTAGAAAAAAGTAATCAAAATGTTAAAATGTGCTTAGAGAAGTTAAAATCGAGTTCAGGTGTTCACCATTATGCTAGCTCAATCTTGCTCACTCACCGAGCTATGGCTAATTTAGGCTCAAAATGTCCACCTTGTTAGATTCTACCCTGTTAGGATTATGCACCTTGGAAATGCGCCCAAAACATTTACCAATATGTCGGTTGAAAGAAGCTGGATGAGAGAATGCCAAGAGTGTGCCAAGCTGTCATCAAGGCAAAGGGTGGCTACATTGAAGAATATAAAATATCAAATATATTTTGATTTTTTGAACACTTTTTAGGTTACTACCTGATTCCATGTGTGTTATTTCATAGTTTTGATGTCTTCACTATTATTATACAATGTAGAAAATATTATAAATAAAGAAAAACCCTTGAATGAGTTGGCGTGTCCAAACTTTTGACTGGTACTGTATATACTGTATATATACTTTATTTCCCAAAAGGTTTTGAGGTCCAAATGGTAGCTCACTAGTCCTAACTACACGCTAACTAGCTAGCTTTATGCAATACATATAGCTAGTTGGATACAAACAAGTGTTTGTGACTTACCAGGGATGAAGTGCTTTGAACACACAAAAATATATTGCGTAACCAGAGCCCAAAGCTTTCCATCATCATCGCAGTGTAATAGCCTGAAATTATGTTCGCTTAACCTGATCCTTGGGCAGTTGATAAAACTTAATTTGGTGGTCTTTTTTCCTACTATTGTTTAAACAAAATGGTACTCAACAGCTTTTCAGCATCTTAAAAGCAGGGTAGGTTAGCTAGTTGAAGAAAGTCTATTGGAATCGGCTCTTGATGTACATTCCATAAGACAGTCTATCTGCTCATGCAAACATTTTTACGTGTTAAATGAAAGTGTTTTTAGGTATGATGTAGTTTGTTGATTAAGACGACATGGAAGTATGTAGTACTCGGTATAAACAGTCATACGAAAAAGACTCACCTTTTAGCCAGGTAAATTTCTATGGCAAATAATCCATCAAAACTAACCTGCTCAGGGGCAGGCTAACTCCACTTACCCTGAATGTAATGGCTGAGCCACTAGTTGAGGACCAATGAAATCAGATTCCCTCCCTCTTGCAAAGATTGAGTTATCATCCCCTTCATTTGAGGAGACGATTGACTAAATGTTTTATTAATCTAATGTTTTTTGTGTGTTCAAAAATAGTCATGTTAAAATATATCACATTACACATTTAGTAATGACAATGCATCTTAAACTTCACACACAGTAACACTTTTGGATGAGTTAATACAATTATTTAGTTGATGGGAGTGGGGGAAAAAGCACAGCAAAGTCAACATTAACCATTTGTATTTTTATTGTCTGAAGAAATTGCTGTTACAATATGTTCTTGTTGCCATCTGATGCACATTCAAATGGCATAAAAAATCAACACTGCAAAGCGCTCACTGTCCTCTGCCATGCCCTGATTCTATTACTGCTGATGATACAGTATCTGGAAATGTGCATGTACAACCTGGCCCGTCTACTATTGCTAGTCCCAATTCTGACTCTCGTAACAACCTGGGTTTTCTGCACATTAACACTAGAAGCTTATTACCTCAAATGTATCAATTGAAAGTGTGGGTTCACAGCTCTAATCCAGATGTGTTGGTCATTACTGAGACATGATTAAGAAAGAGTGTTCTGAACACTGATGTTAACCTTTCTGGTTATAACCTTTTTCGGCAAGACCGATCTTCCAAAGGTGGTGGAGTGGCAATCTTTACGAGGGAACTCCTTCAGTGCAGTTGTCTACACCAATTCTGTCCCCCCAAAATGTTATTAGCTGGTTTTAAGCATTAAGCTTTCAAATAGCTCTTTGTTGACAGATGCATCGTCCACCATCAGCACTGGCCTGTACCCTACCTGCCCTATGTTCTCTCCTGGCCCCTTACACGAAGTCTGAATTTTCCTTCTAGGTGACCTAAACTGGGACTCCCTAAATCTCTCTCAGATTATTACCAATCCAAGGTATGACTCGAAATGCCCAGAAAAGGCTACTCTCTTTGATGTTATCCTCACAAATAATCCTGACAGATATCAGTCTGATGTTTTGTGCAATGACCTTAGTGATCACTGTTTTACGGCCTGTGTTCGTAATGGCTGCTCAATTAAACGACCTGTCCTAATTTGTCATAGACACTTGCAGAAAAACGAATGAGCAAGCCTTCCTTCATGACCTGGCCTCTGTAAATTGGTATAGACTCAGCTTGATCCCCTCTGTCGAAGACGCTTGGCTTTTAAAAATATTTTCAGTGGTATTGTTAATAAGCACTCCCCCATAAAGAAAATGACATTTAAAAACAGCCCTTGGTTCGACCGTGATTTGTCAGAGTTACTCCACCTCAAGAACTGACTCACCAATAGATTGATGTTTCAGCAGTGTCTCAATGAAGAGTTTGGCATTCAAATAGCCATGTGTGACATGCACACGTGGTTACAAGCCTGCTAGAGTTAGCGGCAGGCAGACGAGCAATATCCACAGTCGCAATACGGATTAAGCCTGAGCTGTAATGTGAAGCTAACTGAAGCTGTTTAGTTTAATAAAACCCTGAGGAGATATAGCTTGCTTCTTAGAATACCCCTCTGGTCAATGGCAACCTTTATCAAGCAAGACACACTTGGGATTTATCAAGTAAGACACACTTGACATCCTCGCACCGACATTGTGTGTTGTGCTTTGTTTTTTTTTGCGGTTACAACCACTCTTACAAACAAACAAATCTAATTTGTATTTAAGTGATAACTGCAAGGATTGCCACAACAAGGATTACCACACTACACCAGATCATCACTGGCAAATTGTGAATTAATGTGTGTGTGATCACGACATAAGTGAAAGAACTTGAATTCCATTCCTAACCTCAATATGGCACCGCCCAGTACTCGTAGAAAAAAATAATTCTGAGGAGAACTATGTTACTGCTGAAACCTTATGAGAGAACCTTGCCCAACAAAATACTATGAAGAAATGATAAACAGACAGGATGTAACGGTCATCGGTGGAAGAAGGTGAGGACCAAAGCGCAGCGTGGTTCTTGTTCATGTTATTTAAACTGAACACTATCAAACAAAGAAACAAAAAACACAACCGAAACAACTCCGTCAGGTGCAAACCACACGAAACAGAAAAATAATCACCCACAACTCAAGGGTGAAAACAGGCAGCCTAAGTATGGTTCTCAATCAGGGACAACGATTGACAGCTGCCTCTGATTGAGAACCATACAAGGCCAAACACAGAAATAACAAATCATTGAAAAAATAACATAGACTGCCCACCCAACTCACGCCCTGACCATACTAAAACAAAGACATCACAAAGGAACTAAGGTCAGAACGCGACACAGGAGGCCAACTTCCAATCTTTTATGCAGATTGTGTTAGATTCTGCAAACAACCAGATTGATGTGCTAGTCAGGGAAGTACAAGACCGTATTAAGACCCGTGTTTGCAAATTCCCAAAAAGCCATTAATGAGCTAAAATCAACGGGGAAAAAGCTCAATTACAATGAAACTCAAGTTCACAGTCTTGTCTCGACACCTAAAAGGTGTTCCCCGAAATGTCTGACTGCCTTGAGAGATGTTACATGGTGAATCAAAGCAGGCACAACAACATTGTAATTGAGTGAATCGTGTCTGATCATGTGGCTGAAACACGAGCTGACACAGAGAGCAAAGTGTGGGAGATGTTAACAAGCAATCTGAAGCTGGACTGAAAAACCATTGAAATTGAACATGCATAGAGGAATGGAAAATTCCGATTGAATGCTGAAAGACCACTCCTGGTGGTGGTCAAACTGCTGAGGTTCAAGGACAAGCAGATAATCCTCTCCAAGGCCAGAACATTCCTGAAAAACACACCTGTACGCATCAACAAGGACTTCTCCGACAGACTGCATAAGAAGAGAGTAGAGCTGCTGCCTGCTATGAGGGAGGCCAGCTGTCATCAGCGCGGATCCCTTTGTTGTTAGGCCCGGAAAGATGAGGAATCGCAGAGAGTGGAGAGATCATGGATCCCTATCTCAACAGTGGTCATGAAAACATGACTCTGTATTCGGACTGTGTATCTCATTGTCAGTGATTATTATCAGTCACTTAATTTCATCGTAACTGATATCCACAATATTAACTCTTGATCGTGTCTGACAAATCGCTACTCATTGCTTCCCATTAATGATGTGATTTATAATTCATGTTTCTACAATCTATGTGTGTTGAACCATTTTCCATCTTCTCAATGAGGAAGAGTTTGGTATAGCAATGTCTGGAACATCTAGATGGAATATAAATTACACCAAATGCTACACATTCCATTGACCAATTTAAGATTGATTTGATAAGAGAAAATGACTCCCATAGCAATACTTTTTGATCTGGAAGTGACCCTGACATAAATTGTTTTTCTGGAATAAAGAGTCTTTTGTCTACCTGTAAGTATTATCTTGAGAAAGATTTAATTGCTGACATCAACCAGAAAAATATATTTTGACAGACTGCCTTATTTCTTTTGCATATAAATGCCTCCATTTAAAAAAAAATATCTTATCCTTGAATTATCTAGCATTATTTACAGTTTTTATATTCTTGGAGTTACAGAGACATGGTTGGAAAAACAGCCCCAGACCATTATAACCTCCTCTACAAAATTTTACAGTTGACACTATGCATTAGGGCAAGTAGCATTCTCCTGGTATCCTCCAAACCCATATTTGTCCATCGAGCTGCCAGAAGGTGAAGCTTGCTTCAACACTCCAGAGAATGCGTTTCCACTGTTCCAGAAACCAATGGCGGTGAGCATTACACCACTCCAGCCAACAACTTGGCATTGTGCATGGTGATCTTAGGCTTGTGTGCGGCTGCTTGGCCATGGAAACCCATTTCATGAAGCTCCTCATTCAAACGGTTCTTCTGCTGAAGTTGCTTCCAGAGGCAGTTTGAAACTCGGTAGTGAGTGTTGCAATTGAGGACAGACAATCTTTACGAGCTATGAGCTTCAGCACTCGCCGATCCCGTTCTTTGAGTTTATGTGGCCTACCACTTCACAGCTGAGCCGTTGTTGCTCCTAGATGTTTCCACTTGACAATAACAGCACTTGCAGTTGACCAGGGCAGCTCTAGCATGGCAGAAATTTGAACTGACTTGTTGAAAAGGTGGCATCCTATGACAGTGCCACGTTGAAAGTCACTGAGCTCTTCTACTGCCACTGCATGTCTATGGAGATTGCATGGCTGTGGGCTAGATTGTATACACTTGACAGCAACGGTTGTGGCTGAAAGCTGAATCCACTCATTTGAAGAGGTGTCCACATACTTTTGTATATATAGTGTAGATGTATGTGTTTGTTTCTGTTCAGTAGAAGAGATGTGTGTGTTCTTCCATCACATCAAGAGAGATAGAGAGCGCGCGAGCGAGAGGGAGAGAGAGATAGAGAGCAAATGAGCCAGAGACAGAGCTCTCTTGGCATCCGCTGTCGAGTCCGTTCGCGCAGAGAATAGCGGTCTTATGGGACAGAGATGGGAGAGGTGTGCCGTTTCTTTATCAGCCTATGACACTGACACAGCGGCCAGGATGGATCTAACCACACGGAAAATGATGCTTCTGATCGGTCTCAGCTGCCTCTGGCTCCAAGTGCTTTCAGAGGTAAGCTACTATGATCACTTGCTGTATGTGTTTAGTGGCTATAATTGCGTTCATTTTCAAGGTGCTCCCTATTTTCTCACCATTTCATGGCCAGCATGCAGCCTATGTTTACTCTTGCGGTTATCTTGGGCCGGGTCGAACTTACAAAACTGATTTAACCTAGATGAAATTAACCTGGAGAAATAGCTTACGTTAAATAAAACAATGCTCCTTTTTCTTTTCAAGGTGCGCCTCATTTTTTCTCCACCGACATAACGGTCATTATAGGCTAGGTGCTACACACTAAAAACAAATGGTTCAATATAGGGCCAAGTAAAGGTCCTTTGCTTATAACCATAGCAATACCCTTTTGGTTCTATACGGCACATTTTTTGAAGGTTCTATAAAGCTCTGGAACAGCTGGGTGTCTGATTGAGAACTTCTGACTTAGTCAACCATTCTCAATCGGTCCAAAATGTTCTAATGAGTCACCACCCCTACATGTTAATTATCACTACAAGGGTAAAGGACCCTTTTTGAACTGCAAATAACCATTGACGGGCTTAAAGGGTTGTTTGGGTCAGTATGGTTCCATATATAACCATCACCGTTCCCAAAGAACCCTTTAGGAATCCTAATGTTTCAGTGTGTAGCCTACATGTCATCATGGTTGGAATCACATTATTATGGAACATCGTATACGTTCAGTTGCGTTTTTTTAATGATTTTCTATTTCAACAATACTTTATTTTAGCCTATAGCTCGGCTACGTCAAGGGGTAGAGACTAATGTGCTGGACAAAGCAGTTTGAATGTAGGTACATTCATTCCTTATTGGCGAGCGCGCACACACGCGCATACACACACACACACACGGTTCCCTCATAATGGGCTATCACAGGAACTCGCCCCAGTGATGAACGGTAACACCACGCGCTATTGCCCTTTGTCGCAGCAATTCAATCAACCTCCCTCAGCCTTCCAACAGCGCATCTACACCATTTGCATCTACAATATGTATGATGTTGGGTTGTGGCCTGTTTATATTATAATCATAAAGCCTTATTGAGACGCAATGTAGCCCTATTGCCTATAGGATATGCTTAACTGTTGGGCCATATTCGAGGTTCTCCTTTCATACAGATCATTCAGAGTGGGTATTATATTGCTGTCGAATGAATCTCTCAACGTGCATCTTTTAGATAAGGAGATTGGATGGAAATGGGGGGAGTGATGTGAGGTGGATTGTTGTTAGAATGGACACTAAAAGGCTTATTTGGGAAGGGTGGGTGATGGTTCTGACTATTTGAGCCCTTCAATGGTTCTTTGCCGTTAAGAAAAGTGTTATTTGCTCTTTTAGCGATAATTAAAATGTATGTGGCGGTGGCTCATTAGAATATTTTGGGGCGTGGTTTGCTCGCAGCTCTTTTTGTGCAATCGTGAGTGAGTGACATTACAGTTGATATCATGTGTTGAGTTACGGGAATTTACGTTGAAAAAGACTATGGTCAGTGACAGTTTCATGTATTGCCTTGTGTCAACTAAGAACAGTTTACTGATTCAGTGGTTCTCAAGTCTCTCCTCAGGGACCCAAAGCTGTTGTACAGTTAGCACGTAGTACTCAATTTGTTAATTTAAACAATAATAACCCTTTAGGAATTTCAACAATATAATATGGCTAACCAGGATTAAAAGAAATGATGGTTCTTCAAAAGGATTGAGGATTTAGAGAATAATTCTCCATAGAGATTATATAATGAACCATCAAAAAGGGTTCTCTTTATCCCCCAAAAGGGCTGTAACCATAGCAAACCTTTTTTTGGGGTGCTATATATAACCTTTTATTCATGGTTATTGATAGAATCTTAGGAAAGGGTTCTTTATAGCACCATAAATCCTATAGTCCACAGGCTGTCATTGTATACAAATTTGTTCTTAATTGATTTACCGGGATAAATAACGGTAAACAAATATTCCATTTAAAACCTAATGATCTTGGTTCTTTATAGACCTTCAAAAAAAGGTTATACATAAAGCACCTGCTTTGCAAAGCATTTTAGCTAACCCTTTACCTTTATTTAACTGGGCAAGCCAGTTAGGAACAAATTCTTATTTACAATGACGGCCTAGGAACAGTGGGTTAACTGCCTTTGTTAACTGCAGAACAACAGATTTTTACCTTGTCAGCTCGGGGATTTGATCTAGCAACCTTTCGGTTCGCTAGGCTAACATGCTGACCACTAGGCTACCTGCCACCTCAGGTAGCCTAATTCTCCTAACCTGTGACGTTAATGCTGCTAACCTGCCACGAAAGGTCACTTTCGTCCGTAGCTGTGTACCATAGTCAAAACCTGTGTGGTGTGGATAGGCCATGGCTGGTTGTGAGAGGGTCAGGGTCATGGTCAGGGTCATGGGTGAAGCCATGTTTCATCCAGACCAGGGACATTAGAAGTAGATCACCTCAGAGGCCAGATCAGCTGTGTAAACCATATGTTACAAGACACTGATTATGTGTCAATATTGTAGATTGCAATTCTCTCTAATCATTAATGCTGAGGAATTATAAACCCCTTTGGTTCCTCAAACCCTATGAGGCATATATAAATTAAATGGTCCATCAATTAATCAGTGAGTTCATCTATTTTAATGTTTTATTTTTTCTGAATAAATCAGAAGGTTTGTAATGTATTATTTATGAAACCATGTAGATACGTGAGTGTTGAGTGTGGTGTCAATGTAACAGAGCTGGTTTGGTGAATCGTGAATCAAGTGAACACGTCCATGTGAAGAGAAACCTTGCCGTGAGACCTGAAGACTTGTCAATTCCCAGAGCTATTACTTGAGCTCCTTTGGCTTGGCTGACAGTCTTGTGGTGCATATCTCTGTGTGTGTCTGTACCGGTTCTGTGACCCCGTCTCTGTGTGGCTGTGCAGTCACCTGTGCCGTGCAGATTGAAGGCTACCAGTATGTTCCAATACCAACACAATTTTACCGTTTAGAATGCATGCTCGATATACTGATTCATTCAAAGTGGTGTGCTAGTGTGGATATTGGAACAGATCGAGACTGTGGTGCGGTAACATCTGAATGCTTCTCTGTCAGTATGATAACCGTGACATTGATATGAGTGGAGATATCAGCATGTTAGATTGCCATCAGAAACTCCTGTTCACTGTATAGTATGATTAACCAGAGCAATGCCAAAGCACCCAGGACTGACTTTGGGGAAACTGTGCGAAATAACTAAATGCTCAATGTAAATCTGTGTGTGTCAGAGGCAAAGCAACGGAAGGGCCTTGCCCATAGGGTTGCCAACTGTCCCGTATTAGCCGGGATGTCCCTTATATAGGGCTAAATTGGTTTGTCCCATACCTGATCTCCCTTGTCCCGTATATTCATCCAATCACAGTATAGCGTAATCGTGCCAATTCCTGCAAAGTTATTTCTGATGTTGTTCGGTCTGTTTGGCATATCAAGGAAATATGGATAAACCGGCAAAAAACAAAAGACTGCAGCTACAACAAACAACGGGAAGCAAAAAAGACATGGGCTAAGGCTGTCAGTGGTGACTCAACGAAAGCTTTCTGTACTTTATGCCGTCAGGAATTCTCAATTGGCCATGGAGAGGAGAATGACCAAACTCCGCATGCATCCACAGAAATGCACAAGAAGGCCACGCTAGCTAAAGGTGCTAGCAATATCGGCGCATTCTTCGTGACGTCTACTGCGGAGAATCTTGTTTCTCATGATCTGTGAGTCCTTCAGGTTCCTTTTGGCAAACTCCAAGTAGTCTGTCATGTGCCTTTTACTGAGGAGTGGCTTTTACATAAAGGCCTGATTGGTGGAGTGCTGCAAAGATGGTTGTTCTTCTGGAATGTTCTCAAATCTCCACAGAGGAACTCTGGAGCTGTATCAGAGTGACCTTTGGGTTCTTGGACACCTCCCTGACCAAGGTCCTTCTCCCACGATTGCTCAGTTTGCCCGGATGGCCAGCTCTAGGAAGAGTCTTGGTAGTTCCAAACTTCTTCTATTTAAGAATGATGGAGGTGAATGTGTTCTTGTGGACCTTTAAGACTACAGACCTTTTTTTGGTACCCTTCCCCAGATCTGTGCCTCGACACAATCATGTCTCAGAGCTCTACGGACAATTCCTTCAACCTCATGGCTTGGTTTTTGCTCTGAAATGCACTGTCAACTGTGGGAACCTATATAGACAGATGTGTGCCTTTCTAAATCATGTCCAATCAATTGAATTTACCACAGGTGGACTCCAATCAAGTTGTAGAAACAGCTCAAGGATTATCAATGGAAACAGGATGTACCAGAGCTCAATTTCAATTCTCATAGCAAAGTCGGAAGTTTACATACACTAAGGTTGGAGTCATTAAAACTCGCTTTTCAACCACTCCACAAATGTCTTGTTAACAAAATATAGTTTTGGCAAGTCTGTTAGGACATCTACTTTGTGCATGACACAAGTAATTTTTCCAACAATTGTTTACAGACAGATTATTTCATTTATAATTCACTGTATCACAATTCCAGTGGGTCAGAAGTTTACATACACTAAGTTGACTGTGCCTTTAAACAGCTTGGAATATTCCAGAAAATTATGTCATGGCGTTGGAAGCTTCTGATAGGCTAATTGACATCATTCGAGTCAATTGGAAATGTACCTGTGGATGTATTTCAAGGCCTATCTTCAAACTCAGTGCCTCTTTGCTTGACATCATCGGAAAATCAAAAGAAATCAGCCAAGACCTCAGAAAAGAATTGTAGACCTCCACAAGTCTGGTTCATCCTTGAGAGCAATTTCCAAACACCTGAAGGTACCACATTCATATGTACAAACAATAGTACGCAAGAATAAACACCATGGGACCACGTAGCCATCATACCACTCAGGAAGGAGACGCGTTCTGTCTCCTACAGATGAATGTCATTGTTGTGAAAAGTGCAGTGAACAGCATAGAACCTTGTGAAGATGCTGGAGGAAACAGGTACAAAAGTATCTATATCCACAGTAAAACAAATCCTAAATAGACATAACCTGAAAGGCTGCTCAGCAAGGAAGAAGTCACTGCTCCAAAACGGTTTGCAACTGCACGTACTTTTTGGAGAAATGTCCTCTGGTCTGATGAAACAAAAATATAATTGTTTGGCCATAATGACCGTCGTTATGTTTGGAGGAAAAAGGGGGAGGCTTGCAAGCCGAAGAACACCATCCCAACTGTGAAGCACGGGGGTGGCAGCATCATGTTGTGGGGGTGCTTTGCTGCAGGAGGGACTGGTGCACTTCACAAAATAGATGGCATCATGAGGTAGGAAAATTATGTGGATATATTGAAGCAACATCTCAAGAGGAATCTCATTCAGGAAGTTAAAGCTTGATCACAAATGGGTCTTCCAAATGGACAATGACCCCAAGCATACAGTGCCTTGCGAAAGTATTCGGCCCCCTTGAACTTTGCGACCTTTTGCCACATTTCAGGCTTCAAACATAAAGATATAAAACTGTATTTTTTTGTGAAGAATCAACAACAAGTGGGACACAATCATGAAGTGGAACGACATTTATTGGATATTTCAAACTTTTTTAACAAATCAAAAACTGAAAAATTGGGCGTGCAAAATTATTCAGCCCCCTTAAGTTAATACTTTGTAGCGCCACCTTTTGCTGCGATTACAGCTGTAAGTCGCTTGGGGTATGTCTCTATCAGTTTTGCACATCGAGAGACTGAAATTTTTTCCCATTCCTCCTTGCAAAACAGCTCGAGCTCAGTGAGGTTGGATGGAGAGCATTTGTGAACAGCAGTTTTCAGTTCTTTCCACAGATTCTCGATTGGATTCAGGTCTGGACTTTGACTTGGCCATTCTAACACCTGGATATGTTTATTTTTGAACCATTCCATTGTAGATTTTGCTTTATGTTTTGGATCATTGTCTTGTTGGAAGACAAATCTCCGTCCCAGTCTCAGGTCTTTTGCAGACTCCATCAGGTTTTCTTCCAGAATGGTCCTGTATTTGGCTCCATCCATCTTCCCATCAATTTTAACCATCTTCCCTGTCCCTGCTGAAGAAAAGCAGGCCCAAACCATGATGCTGCCACCACCATGTTTGACAGTGGGGATGGTGTGTTCAGGGTGATGAGCTGTGTTGCTTTTACGCCAAACATAACGTTTTGCATTGTTGCCAAAAAGTTACATTTTGGTTTCATCTGACCAGAGCACCTTCTTCCACATGTTTGGTGTGTCTCCCAGGTGGCTTGTGGCAAACTTTAAACGACACTTTTTATGGATATGGCCACTCTTCCATAAAGGCCAGATTTGTGCAATATACGACTGATTGTTGTCCTATGGACAGAGTCTCCCACCTCAGCTGTAGATCTCTGCAGTTCATCCACAGAGTGATCATGGGCCTCTTGGCTGCATCTCTGATCAGTCTTCTCCTTGTATGAGCTGAAGGTTTAGAGGGACGGCCAGGTCTTGGTAGATTTGCAGTGGTCTGATACTCCTTCCATTTCAATATTATCGCTTGCACAGTGCTCCTTGGGATGTTTAAAGCTTGGGAAATCTTTTTGCATCCAAATCCGGCTTTAAACTTCTTCACAACAGTATCTCGGACCTGCCTGGTGTGTTCCTTGTTCTTCATGATGCTCTCTGCGCTTTTAACGGACCTCTGAGACTATCACAGTGCAGGTGCATTTATACGGAGACTTGATTACACACAGGTGGATTGTATTTACCATCATTAGTCATTTAGGTCAACATTGGATCATTCAGAGATCCTCACTGAACTTCTGGAGAGAGTTTGCTGCACTGAAAGTAAAGGGGCTGAATAATTTTGCACGCCCAATTTTTCAGTTTTTGATTTGTTAAAAAAGTTTGAAATATCCAATAAATGTTGTTCCACTTCATGATTGTGTCCCACTTGTTGTTGATTCTTCACAAAAAAAATACAGTTTTATATCTTTATGTTTGAAGCCTGAAATGTGGCAAAAGGTCGCAAAGTTCAAGGGGGCCGAATACTTTCGCAAGGCACTGTACTTACAAAGTTGTGGCAAAAGGGCTTAAGGACAACAAAGTCAAGATATTGGAGAGGCCATCACAAAGCCCTGACTTCAATCCTATAGAAAATATGTGGGCTGAACTGAAAAAGCGTGTGCGAGCAGGGAGGCCTACAAACCTGACTCAGTTACTCCAGCTCTGTCAGGAGGAATTGGCCAAAATTCAACCAATTTATTGTGGGAAGCTTGTGGAAGGCTACCCGAAACGTTTGACCCAAGTTAAACAATTTAATGGCAATGCTACCAAATACTAATTGAGTGTATGTAAACTTCTGAACCACTGGGAATGTGATGAAAGAAAGAAATGCTGAAATAAATCATTCTCTCTACTATTATTTAGACATTTCACATTCTTCAAATAAAGTGGTGATCCTAACTGACCTAAGACAGGGAATTTTTACTAGAATTAAATGTCAGGAATTGGGAAAAACTGAGTTTAAATGTATTTGGCTAAGGTGTATGTAAACTTCCGACTACAACTGTATATAAATAAGGTATTTCAGTGTTTTGTTGTTGTTGTTTTTCCCCCCAAAAGAATTACCTTGTCATTATGTGGTGTTGTGTGTATATCGATGAGGGGAAAAATAATTTAATCCATTTTAGAATAAGGCTGTAACGTAACAAAATGTTTTTAAAAAGTCAAGGAGTCTGAATTATTTCGGAATGCACTGTATATTTAGTTCATTTATCAGCTGCTCTCATCACACCGTAGTACCATTACACTTCTGATACCAATGCAAGGTGAAAGGGGGCCTCAAAATTGTGAACTGCTGTAAAAAAAAAAAAATGTATAGAATTAAAAAAAAAAACATTTTGACAATACATATTACAGTTCTCGAAAGTTTCTCATTACCAAACAATGTAGTTCATCCCAGCGTTATACAAATGACAAAATACTAAATATAAATTTAAAATGCATGTAACAAAAATGCTGTCCATATATGGCAGCAGCGGCCTGTCTGCCAGGGTCTAGGACTTTTGCACTGAAATAATCACTTCAGGCCCCATGTGATCACTATCACAACTCTGTTTTGGATGCTGAATTTACCTTGTTCATTCAGAAACAGCACCGAAAAGGAATTCCCATCCCTTATTGAGGTTTTGGACAGCTGCAGCCCTGACATTTTCCCTAACATCAATAGACTACTAAGGGCCATCATTGCCCTTCTTATGACTTCATGTAGTGTTGAGAGACTCTTCTAAACTACAAACCAGATCAAAACATCCATCAGATCTTGCATGCTGACTGCACATCTCAACAATCTAGCACTGTTGTACTTTGAAAGGGAACACAGTGACTCTTGTTGTTGACTGTCATGAAATAATCTCTATCTTTAACCAAGCCTACACACTACAACACGTGGGTTCCTCAAGGGAAGGGTGATGGTTCTATTTTATTTTTTATTTTTTATTATATTATTACTTTATTTAACCAGGTAGGCAAGTTGAGAACAAGTTCTCGTTTACAACTGCGACCTGGCCAAGATAAAGCAAAGCAGTTCAACATATAACAACACCGAGTTACACACGGAGTAAAACAAACATACAGTCAATAATACAGTAGAAAAATAAGTCTATATACAATGTGAGCAAGTGAGGTGAGATAAGGGAGGTAAAGGCAATAAATAGGCCATGGTGGCGAATTAAATACAATATAGCAATTAAAACACTGGAATGGTAGATTTGACAGTAGATGAGTGTGCAAAGTAGAAATACTGGGGTGAAAAGGAGCAAAATAAATAAATCATTACAGTAGAGGAAGAGGTAGTTGTTAGTGTTTCCAGTTACAGAGACTTTTGTAGTTCGTTCCAGTCATTGGCAGCAGAGAACTGAAAGTAGGAATTGGCTTTGGGGGTGACAAGTGAGATATAAATGCTGGAACGCATGCTACTGGTGGGTGCAGCTATGGTGACCAGCGAGCAGAGATAAGGCGACTTTACCTAGCACGGTCTTGTAGATGACCTGGACCCAGTGGGTTTGGCGACGAGTATGAAGCGAGGGCCAGCCAACGAGAACGTACGGGTCGCAGTGGTGGGTAGTATATGGGGCTTTGGTGACAAAACGGATGGCACCGTGATATACTGCATCCAATTTGTTGAGTAGGGTGTTGGAGGCTATTTTGTAAATGACATCGCCAAAGTCGAGGATCGGTAAGATGGTCAGTTTTACGAGGATATGTTTGGCAGCATGAGTGAAGGAGGCTTTGTTGCAAAATAGGAAGCCAATTCTAGATTTAACTTTGGATTGGAGATGTTTGACGTGAGTCTGGAAGGAGAGTTTACAGCCTAACCAGACACCTAGGTATTTGTAGTTGTCCACATATTCTAAGTCAGAACCATCCAGAGTAGTGATGCTGGACGGGCGGGCAGGTGCAGGCAGTTATCGATTGAAGAGCATGCATTTAGTTTATTTGTATTTAAGAGCAGTTGGAGGCCACGGAAGGAGAGTTGTATGGCATTGAAGCTCGTCTGGAGGGTTGTTAACACAGTGTCCAAAGAAGGGCCAGATGTATACAGAATGGTGTCGTCTGTGTAGAGGTGGATCAGAGACTCACCAGCAGCAAGAGCGACATCATTGATATATAACAGAGAAGCGAGTCTGCCCAAGAATTGAACCCTGTGGCACCCCCATAGAGACTGCCAGAGGCCCGGACAACAGTCACTCAGATTTGACACACTGAACTCTGTCAGATAAGTAGTTGGTGAACCAGGTGAGGCAATCATTTGAGAAACCAAGGCTATTTAGTCTGCCGATGAGGATGTGGTGATTGGCAGAGTCGAAAGCCTTGGCCATGTCAATGAATATGTCTGCACAGTATTGTTTCTTATCGATGGTGGTTAATATATCGTTTTGTACCTTGAGCGTGGCTGAGGTGCACCCATGACCAGCTCGGAAACCGGATTGCATAGCGGAGAAGGTACGGTGGGATTCGAAATGGTCGGTGATCTTTTTTTAAACCTGACTTTCAAAGAACTTAGAAAGGCAGGGTAGGATAGATATAGGTTTGTAGCAGTTTGTGTCAAGAGTGTTCCCCCCCTTTAAAGAGTGGGATAACCGCAGCTGCTTTCCAATCTTTGGGAATCTCAAATCACACGAAAGAGAGGTTGAACAGGCTAGTAATAGGGGTGGAATCATACTGATCATAAGAACCCTTTGAGCCCTTCAATGGTTATTTGCTGTTCAAAAAAGGGTTATTTCCTCTTATAATGATAGATAATTACACTGGACCTTCTACAAACTGGAAACAACATATCTTGAGGCCGCATTTGTTTTAGCTGGGGACTTTAATGAAGCATTTTTGAGGAAAACGCTGCCAAAGTTCTATCAACACATTGCGCTTCAAAACTCTTGAACATTGTTACTCTCCCTTCCGTGATTGCTACAAGGCACTCCCCCGCCCTCCCTTTGGCAAATCAGATCAGGACTCCATTCTGCTCCTCCCTTCCTATAGGCAGAAACTCAAATAGGAATTACCCGTGCTAAGGTCTATTTAACGCTGGACTGACCAATCGGAATCCATGCTTTTGTTTTGATTACACGGAATGGGATATGTTCCAGGTTGCCTCTGAGAATAACATTGATGTATACACTGACACAGTGACTGAGTTCATCAGGAAGTGTATAGGGGATGTTGTTCCCACTCTGACTATTAAAACCTACCCAAACCAAAAAACGTGGATAGATGACAGCATTCGCCCAAAACTGAAAGCGCAAACGACCACATTTAACCATGGCAAGGTGTCTGGGAATATGGTTGAATACAAACACGTAAACGTCTGTAAACGTCAGTACAGAGACAAAGTGGATTACAAAGGGAAAACTAGCTACGCCGCGACACCGCCGCCTTGCTTCCAAACAAGCTAAACACCTTCTTCGCCTGCTTTGAAAATAACACAGTGGCCCGCTCTCGTTCTCTGTGACCGATGTGAGTAAGACATTTAAGCTTGTTAATTAACCCTCGCAAGGATACCGACCCAGACGGCATCCCTAGCCGCGTCCTCAGAACATACGCAGACCAGCTGGCTGGAGCGTTTACTGACATATTCAATCTCTCCCTATCCCAGTCTGCTGTCCCCACTTGCTTCACGGTGTCCACCATTGTTCCTGTATCCTATGCCATCTGGACGAGAGGAATACAGTACCTACGTACGAATGCTGTTCATTGACTTTGTTCAGCCTTCAACACCGTAGTACCCTCCAATCTCATCATTAAGTTTGGGACCCTGGGTCTGAACCCCGCACTGTGCAACTGGGTTCTGGACTTCCTGACGGGCCGCCCCAAGGTGCTGAAGGTAGGAAACAACACCTCTACTACGCTGATCCTCAACACAGGGGCCCCACAAGGGTGCGTGCTCAGACCCATCCTGTACTCCCTGTTCACCCATGACTGCGTGGCCACGCACCTTTCCAACTCAATCATCAAGTTTGAAGACAACACAACAGTAGTAGGCCTGATTACCAACAATGATGAGACAGCCTACAGGGAGGAGGTGAGGGCCCTGGCGGAGTGGTGCCAGGAAAATAATGTCAACATCAGCAAAATGAAAGAGCTGATAGTGGACTTCAGGAGACAGCAGAGGGAGCACGCCCCCATCCACATCAACGGGACCGCAGTGGAGAAGGTGAAAAGCTTCAAGTTCCTTGGCATACACATCACGGACAGTCTGAAATCGTCCACCCACACAGATAGTGTTGTAAAGAAGGCGCAAAAATGCCTCTTCAACCTCAGGAGGCTAAAGAAAATTGGCTTGGCCCCTAAGACCCTCACAAACTCTTACAGATGCACCATTTAGAGCATCCTGTTGGGCTGTATCAACGCCTGGTATGGCAACTGCACTGCCCGTAACCGCAGGGTTCTCCAGAGGGTGTTGCGGTCTGCCCAACACATCACCGGGGGCACACTGCCTGCCCTCCAGGACACCTACAGCACCCGTTGTCACAGGAATGCCAAAAAGATAAACAAGGGCATCAACCACCCGTGCCACGGCATGTTCCCCCTACTATCATCCAGAAGGCAGGGTCAGGTGCATCAAGCTGGGGCCGAGAGACTGAAAAACAGCTTCTATCTCAAGGCCATCAGACTGTTAAATAGCAATCACTAGCCAGCCTCCACCCAGTACCCTGCCCTGAACTTAGTCACTGTCACTAGCCGGCTACCACCCGGTCACTCAACCCTGCACCTTAAAGACTGCTGCCCTATGTATATAGACATGAAATCACTGGTCACTTAAAAAATGTTTACATACTGTTTTACTAATTTCATATGTATATAATGTATTCTACTGTATTCTAGTTAATGCCACTCCGACATTGCTCATCCTAATATTTATATATTACTTAATTCCATTGTTTTACTTTTAGATTGTATGAATTGTTGTGAATTGTTAGATATTACTGCACTGTTGGAGCTAGAAACACAAGCATTTAGCTACACCGGCAATAACATCTGCTAAGTAAGTGTATGCAACCAATAAAATAGGGTTTGATTGGATTAAAATGTAGGGGCGGTGGCTAATTAGAATTTTGGGGGGGATGGTTTGTTGTCTGCTCTTTTTGTGCAACTGTGAGTGAGTACCATCCCAGTTGATCTAATCTGCTGTGTTATGATATTACACGTTATATATGACAATGGCTGGTGATGGTGCCTTGTGACAGACTCATGTATGGCCTCGTGACAATTGAGAACAGTTGATTAAGTCAGTAGTTCTTAGTTCTCTCCTTGGGGACCCTTAGTGATGGGGAAATTAAGCTTCCTGAAGCATTGAGGTTTTCCAGCCAATGGATGTCGAAAATAGGTTATTTACGCGAGGCTTTGAGCGACACTGTGTACACTAGTGGCACATGCTGGTGTTATAGATGATGTCCCACACCCCGTAGCGCACGTGTGGGACGAAGCTTCGGGCGTCATTGATCACGTGTTTCTGATAAAGTGATACAGGTATCGGCACACTGCTTTGAAGTACACTGCTTAGCCATTTCGACGGATACCTCGGAGCTCTGGCATCAAACATGACATCACTAGGGACCCCCAGCCATTCCAGAGCAACTTGTTAATAAACACAATTATAAAACCTATGGAATTTTAACAATATAATATGGCTATTAAACCAGAACAACAAAACCAGTATGGTTTTACAAAGAACCTATGATATTGAGAATGGTTCTATAAAGAATCTTTCTCCATACAGGTTCTATTAAGAACCATAGAAAACGGTTCTATATTACCCCAAAAAGGGTTGTAACCATAGCGGAACCCTTTTTTTGGTTCTATATAGAACCTTTTTTTAATGGTTCTTTATCGAACCTTAGGAAAGGGTTCTTCATAGCACCATTCAGGTTTCATTTAGAACCTTATGAGCATGGTTCTTTATAGAACCTTCAAAAAACGGTTCCATATACTGTAGCACCAAAAAGGGTTCTGCTATGGTTAGAAGCCAATTAACCCTTTTTGGAATCATTTGTTTTTAGTGTGTATGCGTCTATGCCTTGTGCTGTAAAACATGAAAAACACAAGAAGAATAAGCCTGTATACTGTTTATTGATGATTTAGCCTAGTGTTGTCATTCCAAACTTGGTAGTCCAGGCCTATATGTGTTTGATTCAAAGTGAGCTACAATGGAAGTCAAGATGAAGAGGGTGAAACATTTCTAGATGTTATCTGATTCCTCTTTTATTCAGTATCAGCAGAAACAGGGGCCTCCCGAGCCTCGCAGCAGTCTAAGGCACTGTATCGCAGTGCTTGAGGTGTCACTACAGCCCCGGTTTCGATCGTGACCAGGTGTCCTATAGGGTGGTGCACAATTGGCCCAGCGTCGTCCGGTTTAGTGGAGGGTTTGGCCCGGGGGGGCTTTACTTGGCTCATCGCGCTCTAGCGACTTCTTGTGGCAGGCCGGGCGCATGCAGGCTGACTTCGGTCGTCAGTTGAACAGTGTTTCCTCCGACACATTGGTGCGGCTGGCTTCCCTGTTAAGCTGCAGGTGTTAAAAAAGTGTGGTTTGGCAGGTAATGTTTCGAAGGACGCATGACTCGACCTTCGCTTCTCCAGAGCCCGTTGGGGAGCGATGAGACAAGATCGTAATTGGATTGCAATTGGATATCACAAAATTGGGGAGAAAAAGGGTGTAAAATTGCATATATATATATAACCGAGTTTTAGACAGTTTCAGATGATATCTGACAGAATGCTGTGTAGTGCAGTCTCTTAGAGTCACATAAACCAAGTCAGAGTCAAGAGGAGAGAAGGAAATGGAGGATTCTCTGACTGTTTCTGATGATACTATACTATTTTTAACCTTTATTTAACTAGGCAAGTCAGTTAAGAACAAATTCTTATTTTCAATGACGGCCTAGGAACAGTGGGTTAACTGCCTGTTCAGGGGCAGAACAACAGTACAACGCTCTAACCACGAGGCTACCCTGCCGTATATAGTATCAGCAGAAACAGTCAGAGAATTTCCTCCATTTCCTTCTCTCCTCTCGACTCTGACCTGGTTTCTGTGACTCTAAGAGACTGCACTACACAGCATTCTGTCAGATATGATCTGAAACTGTCTAAAACTCTGTTATTCAGTACCAGAGGAGGCTGGTGGAAGAAGCTATAGGAGGATGGGCTATTGTATCAGCTGGAATGGAATTAATGGAACAATATAAAAAAAACATCAAACATATGGAACATGTGAACATATGGTTCCATTTATTCCATTACAGCAATTACAATACTCCTAAAGCTCCTCACACCAGCCTCCACTGTTCAGTACCCAGGACTCTGTGTTCTGTATGCTTGTGTGTCTGTAATGTTTGTCTATGTGACTGGTGGGATTTCACCTGCATCATCGGCACGCCACAAGACAAGCCCACTGAGCTAAAGCCTGTAACAGGCTTCGGGTCTTAGGCAAGGTCATGGGGGTCTATATATAATTGATTTGTTCTGTAACAGATATGATGTGAAACATTGACAGAAGGTTGTGTTATCTGAAACTATGTCTGATGTGTTCCTCTTCTCTCAGGTGGTAGCTGATGACAGTTATTTAAACGAGGTGCAAAACACAGGTAGGCTAACAGTCACCTCTCTCCTCTTCTTCCTGTTCCCTGATCTATTTCTTCGTGTTCTATAAAATGTTCCATCCCTTCTTCCCCCACTCATATTCTCTCCATTCCTACTCTCACTCCTCATGTTCTTATAACATATTTTCCCCTCCTCCTATATCCCCCATCTCTATTCTCTCTCTCTCTCTCTCTCTCTCTCTCTCTCTCTCTCTCTCTCTCTCTCTCTGTGTGTGGCTGGTGGTTGTGATCTGGGTGGGGTTCTCTCTCTCTCTCTCTCTCTCTCACTAGCAAAGACCAGCCAATTCATAATTTCTGGCCTCAATCCAAGTGCTCAAAATCCACAGAAGCACACACACACAAGCGCCCAAATCTCTACAGTGCTGCTGATTAATTGAGGCCTTTGAATGTTGTCACATCAAGGAAAAGAAACCCTGCCCCAACATCTGGCCAATCAGACAGCATGATAATCTGTAAGGCCCTCCTTGGCTTTGTTAGCGTACAGTACATCAGTGTGCTTTATTATTGTGTAGCTGATGTTGTAGGTATGAGTGTGTCTCGTGTTTGTATGCACTGCCGGCATGTGTGTGAGGACAGACACATACCCACCCCCATATGGCTCAGCTCTGCACGTGTGAACCGTGTCAAATACTCATTGTGGCGGGGGAATGGATTATGGGAGCTGAGAGAATGAGTGTTCCTGTGGTGATGGTTCCCATAGCGATGGAGGAGAGTCTGGTTGTCGTAGCAACACAGAGTATTGGTTGCCCTAGCAATCAGTGTGTGACTAGGATGTTATGAGTTAATTTGGGTTTAGGTCAAATCTTTTGAGATCTGGCAGGGTCCATCAAACAAGAAGGCAACTAAAAAACATGATTTCCTTCGAAACAGCACATATTTCCAAATCAAGATTATTCTAAAATGTATTTCACACATGGTCTCACCACACTTGATAGAAAAAAGGAAAAATGATCAAATAACCAAAATGATCAGGTTAAAACACATCATAAACATCTGATGTAAAAGATAAGGTGAAAGTAAATTACAACTCCTCTGTACTTTCAGTATGTTACAAACACTTAGACACACCTCACGCCACTACAATTTAACACACCATTACATGCAACAACATCATATTATATCAAAGACATTACTCCCATCAACACATTTTACAATTCCATTCATGTATGTATGTTTTCTTTCAAGTGCCTAATTGAATTACACCGTCTGACAAATTACCAAATCATCATTAGGTTATACGGTCACATCTCTGACTGACAGCATTATGAATACATACGGCACTATAAGCTCTGTGACCTTATTGGATCACTATTTATTCTGTGTGATTGACAGTAGAGATGGCCAATGAGGCAGTGTTTTTACCACCAGCATTACCACCCGAGTTGAAGTATGTGTAGAGCTTCTCGGTGAAGTTGCAGCTAGTGAAAGAGTGGATGTGAGATCTGGCCTTTACATCATAAAAGGAGACTAGACCCTCCTCATAATCCACAAACACCCCCACTTTTTGGGGTGTCGGGGGCTTGCCGGAGAAGAAGGGCAGGTAGAAGAGGTTATCGTACATGTTTGCACAATACCAATGCCGGTGGTACCCACTCTTCAGACCCAGAGTCCAGAATCCATTCTCAGGGGTCAGTGGAAGCCAGCCCTTCCTGTTGGTGGACTTTCTAGCCACCCCTAACCTCCACCAAGTCTTCCCCTCTACCTGCACCTCATAGTAGAATCTCCCAGAGGAGAATTCATTCTTTCCCAGGATAGAGGGATTATAATCAAACCTCTCAGGGTTGTTAGGAAGTTTCTTTAGTACGTCTCCCAGTGTCACTTGTTTTCCGTCCTCAGACACGTTGAGGTATGGAAATGCTGTATCAGGGTCCAGAGTCACATCCACTGCGTACTGCTGCATCCTCTTCAGCTTGATGTCAGGCAACTTCTCCATCTCATTATGAAGCGTCTCCTCCAGTCGAGACACAACTCTCCTCACATTCTTCACATGTAGGTAGTAGTGAACACTGATCTCAGACCAGTCCTTGGTGAATGTGGGGGTGCACAGGGATGGGGAACTCTGGAGGAGGTGGAGGTGGTCCTCGGTGTGTGAGAGCTGCTCCAGCTCGGTGCGTCTTCTCTTAAGCTCGGTAATTTCTTGCTCCAGCTCGTTAATCAGCCCTTTAGCCCGCCTGCCTTCGGCTTTCTGCTTCTCCTCAATCTCCACAATGAGCTCAGCCTGGCTTTTTTCAATGGAACGCACCAGAGCATTGAAGACCTTCACACTGTCTGCTTTCTCTCTCTCTGCAACTGTCTTGCTGAGCTCTACAGAGTCTTTGATCTCCCGAACCTTCTGCCAGCGGTCATGGATCATCTGCCTCATTTGTGCTATGGAGTTCCGCAGTTGAGCCTTCTTCTTTCCAAACTCTTCCTCTAGAGGCACGGTGTGGTGAGTCTTGTGGTCTGTCTCAGTGCAGAACTGACACACACACGTTTGGTCAGTCCTACAAAACAACTCCAGGAGTCTGTCGTGCTTCTTACACAACCTGTCTTCCAGGTTCTCCACAGGGTCGATCAGCTTGTGTCTTCTCAGGCCTGCAACTCGCTGATGAGGCTGCAAGTGAATCTCACAGTAAGAGGTCAGACACTCCAGGCAGGACTTCAGGGCTTTAAGCTTTCTCCCAGTGCAGAGATCACAGGCCACTTCTCCGGGCTCGGCAGGGGACAAATCTCTGTCTCTGTCACTCATTCTTTTGAAATGATCTGCAACATTTCTCAGTGTTGTGTTGGTCTTTAACTCTGGTCTTTTGTAGAAAGTATGCTTACACAGTGGACACTGGCTCCGTCTAGTGGTATCCCAGTATCCACTAATACAAGCCTTGCAGAAGTTGTGTCCACATGGAGTGGAGACTGGCTCAGTGAACACATCCAGACAGATGGAGCACTGGAACTGATCTTCAGACAGGAAACTGCTAGAGGACGCCATTTCTGCAACACAAAGAGCAAGAGCAACCATATAATTATGTTCTGGAAGGAGTACAACCACAATTCAGTCTCCTTTTATCCAGACGAGGAAGAGTTTAAAAAGATGATGGATTCAGAAAGAATATACTTTACACTAACCAACAGTATATAATATAATACCGATAAATGAATCAGTCAGATTTACACATTTCCATCAGATATTCCCGGTTTAAAGAAGTGACCCAGTAGTGATTTATAAACTATATACTGTAGTGGATGTTTGTCAGAACTGTTCTGTTCGTTCTCCTGTTTGTAGACTGTGTTTTGTGGTTGTGAACGAAATAGTTGTCATACTCTGTTGCTGATCGATATGTAATGTTACTGTTGTGACTATCTGTTTTTGCGTGTCTTTCCCTGAGACATGTACAACAAAAGTAACTTCTGTGGTCAATGAAATGTAATTCCAGGAAAATGTAATAAACGGATATAATAAATCATCTTCATAAAATTCCTCTAATATTGTCGACAGAGATCATGGCTTTTAGCCAAGGGCGGGGCACGTGAATACAGCTGAGGAAAACAGGAAGCACAGCGATTCTGGTAGAAATAAACCCTCCCTCCAACTCGATCAGTACTTACTTGAGTTTGCTTGTGCCTTCTATTTCTCCATGAAAGGTGGACTCTGTGCAGGCTGCAGCTGTGTTGCTATCTTCGCGAGCAGGAACGTGCTTGTTACCGTGTGCAGTTTCCTGCTCTCAATTGAACTCTGACTTCAGCAAAGTGTCATCTCGTAACTCCTCCCTGCTCCTACTTCCCTATAGTAGGGAAGGCGTGTCATTAGCTTTAATCCTCCATAGTTATTTGCTTGAAAGTATACTGAAAAACAAAAAAAAGGTTCAGAAAATGCTCATTAACTCGTGGAGTACAATGGAACGGGGGATGAAGAGAAAGAAGGAGAGGGAAGTGTAATGAGATGAGCAGAAGGAAGAGACGGTGTGTACAGTAGGAGGAAGTATAGCACAGTAGTTTGTTTCGTACAGGCCTCTACTATCGGCTGTGATATTCCCCAGAGATGATAGGTCAGTTTTATATAAGCCTCTACTATCGGCTGTGATATTCCCCAGAGATGATAGGTCAGTTTTATATAAGCCTCTACTATCGGCTGTGATATTCGCCAGAGATGATAGGTCAGTTTTATATAAGCCTCTACTATCGGCTGTGATATTCCCCAGAGATGATAGGTCAGTTTTATATAAGCCTCTACTATCGGCTGTGATATTCCCCAGAGATGATAGGTCAGTTTTATACAAGCCTCCACTATCGGCTGTGATATTCCCCAGAGGTGATAGGTCAGTTTTATACAAGCCTCCACTATCGGCTGTGATATTCCCCAGAGGTGATAGGTCAGTTTTATACAAGCCTCCACTATCGGCTGTGATATTCCCCAGAGGTGATAGGTCAGTTTTATACAAGCCTCCACTATCGGCTGTGATATTCCCCAGAGGTGATAGGTCAGTTTTATACAAGCCTCCACTATCGGCTGTGATATTCCCCAGAGGTGATAGGTCAATTTTATACAAGACTCCACTATCGGCTGTGATATTCCCCAGAGGTGATAGGTCAGTTTTATACAAGCCTCTACTATCGGCTGTGATATTCCCCAGAGATGATAGGTCAGTTTTATATAAGCCTCTACTATCGGCTGTGATATTCCCCAGAGATGATAGGTCAGTTTTATATAAGCCTCTACTATCGGCTGTGATATTCGCCAGAGATGATAGGTCAGTTTTATATAAGCCTCTACTATCGGCTGTGATATTCCCCAGAGATGATAGGTCAGTTTTATATAAGCCTCTACTATCGGCTGTGATATTCCCCAGAGATGATAGGTCAGTTTTATATAAGCCTCTACTATAGGGCTGTGATATTCCCCAGAGGTGATAGGTCAGTTTTATATAAGCCTCTACTATCGGCTGTGATATTCCCCAGAGGTGATAGGTCAGTTTTATATAAGCCTCTACTATCGGCTGTGATATTCCCCAGAGGTGATAGGTCAGTTTTATATAAGCCTCTACTATCGGCTGTGATATTCCCCAGAGGTGATAGGTCAGTTTTATACAAGCCTCTACTATCGGCTGTGATATTCCCCAGAGGTGATAGGTCCGTTTTATACAAGCCTCTACTATCGGCTGTGATATTCCCCAGAGGTGATAGGTCCGTTTTATACAAGCCTCTACTATCGGCTGTGATATTCCCCAGAGGTGATAGGTCCGTTTTATACAAGCCTCTACTATCGGCTGTGATATTCCCCAGAGGTGATAGGTCAGTTTTATACAAGCCTCTACTATCGGCTGTGATATTCCCCAGAGGTGATAGGTCAGTTTTATACAAGCCTCTACTATCGGCTGTGATATTCCCCAGAGGTGATAGGTCAGTTTTATACAAGCCTCTACTATCGGCTGTGATATTCCCCAGAGGTGATAGGTCATACAAGTTTTGATATTCCCCAGAGGTGATAGGTCCAAGCCTCTACTATCGGCTGTGATATTCCCCAGAGGTGATAGGTCAGTTTTATACAAGCCTCTACTATCGGCTGTGATATTCCCCAGAGGTGATAGGTCAGTTTTATACAAGCCTCTACTATCGGCTGTGATATTCCCCAGAGGTGATAGGTCAGTTTTATACAAGCCTCTACTATCGGCTGTGATATTCCCCAGAGGTGATAGGTCAGTTTTATACAAGCCTCTACTATCGGCTGGGATATTCCCCCAGAGGTGATAGGTCATATACAAGCCTCCACTATCAGATATTACCCAGAGGTGATAGGTCAGTTTTATACAAGCCTCCACTATCGGCTGTGATATTCCCCAGAGGTGATAGGTCAGTTTTATACAAGCCTCCACTATCGGCTGTGATATTCCCCAGAGGTGATAGGTCAGTTTTATACAAGCCTCCACTATCGGCTGTGATATTCCCAGAGGTGATAGGTCAGTTTTATACAAGCCTCCACTATCGGCTGGGATATTCCCCAGAGGTGATAGGTCAGTTTTATACAAGCCTCCACTATCGGCTGTGATATTCCCCAGAGGTGATAGGTCAGTTTTATACAAGCCTCCACTATCGGCTGTGATATTCCCCAGAGGTGATAGGTCAGTTTTATACAAGCCTCCACTATCGGCTGTGATATTCCCCAGAGGTGATAGGTCAGTTTTATACAAGCCTCCACTATCGGCTGTGATATTCCCCAGAGGTGATAGGTCAGTTTTATACAAGCCTCCACTATCGGCTGTGATATTCCCCAGAGGTGATAGGTCAATTTTATACAAGACTCCACTATCGGCTGTGATATTCCCAGAGGTGATAGGTCAGTTTTATACAAGCCTCTACTATCGGCTGTGATATTCCCCAGAGGTGATAGGTCAGTTTTATACAAGCCTCTACTATCGGCTGTGATATTCCCCAGAGGTGATAGGTCAGATACAAGCCTCTACTATCGTCAGAGGTGATAGGTTTTTATACAAGCCTCTACTATCGGCTGTGATATTCCCCAGAGGTGATAGGTCAGTTTTATACAAGCCTCTACTATCGGCTGTGATATTCCCCAGAGGTGATAGGTCAGTTTTATACAAGCCTCTACTATCGACTGTGATATTCCCCAGAGGTGATAGGTCAGTTTTATACAAGCCTCTACTATCGGCTGTGATATTCCCCAGAGGTGATAGGTCAGTTTTATACAAGCCTCTACTATCGGCTGTGATATTCCCCAGAGGTGATAGGTCAGTTTTATACAAGCCTCTACTATCGACTGTGATATTCCCCAGAGGTGATAGGTCAGTTTTATACAAGCCTCTACTATCGGCTGTGATATTCCCCAGAGTTGATAGGTCAGTTTTATACAAGCCTCCACTATCGGCTGGGATATTCCCCAGAGGTGATAGGTCAGTTTTATACAAGCCATCCACTATCGGCTGTGATATTCCCCAGAGGTGATAGGTCCGTTTTATACAAGCCTCCACTATCGGCTGTGATATTCCCCAGAGGTGATAGGTCCGTTTTATACAAGCCTCTACTATCGGCTGTGATATTCTCCCAGAGGTGATAGGTCAGTTTTATACAAGCCTCTACTATCGGCTGTGATATTCCCCAGAGGTGATAGGTCAGTTTTATACAAGCCTCTACTATCGGCTGTGATATTCCCCAGAGGTGATAGGTCAGTTTTATACAAGCCTCTACTATCGGCTGTGATATTCCCAGAGGTGATAGGTCAGTTTTATACAAGCCTCTACTATCGGCTGTGATATTCCCAGAGGTGATAGGTCAGTTTTATACAAGCCTCTACTATCGGCTGTGATATTCCCCAGAGGTGATAGGTCAGTTTTATACAAGCCTCTACTATCGGCTGTGATATTCCCCAGAGGTGATAGGTCAGTTTTATACAAGCCTCTACTATCGGCTGTGATATTCCCCAGAGGTGATAGGTCAGTTTTATACAAGCCTCCACTATCGGCTGGGATATTCCCCAGAGGTGATAGGTCAGTTTTATACAAGCCTCCACTATCGGCTGGGATATTCCCCAGAGGTGATAGGTCAGTTTTATACAAGCCTCCACTATCGGCTGTGATATTCCCCAGAGGTGATAGGTCAGTTTTATACAAGCCTCCACTATCGGCTGTGATATTCCCAGAGGTGATAGGTCAGTTTTATACAAGCCTCCACTATCGGCTGTGATATTCCCCAGAGGTGATAGGTCAGTTTTATACAAGCCTCCACTATCGGCTGTGATATTCCCCAGAGGTGATAGGTCAGTTTTATACAAGCCTCCACTATCGGCTGTGATATTCCCCAGAGGTGATAGGTCAATTTTATACAAGACTCCACTATCGGCTGTGATATTCCCCAGAGGTGATAGGTCAGTTTTATACAAGCCTCTACTATCGGCTGTGATATTCCCCAGAGGTGATAGGTCAGTTTTATACAAGCCTCTACTATCGGCTGTGATATTCCCCAGAGGTGATAGGTCAGTTTTATACAAGCCTCTACTATCGGCTGTGATATTCCCCAGAGGTGATAGGTCAGTTTTATACAAGCCTCTACTATCGGCTGTGATATTCCCCAGAGGTGATAGGTCAGTTTTATACAAGCCTCTACTATCGGCTGTGATATTCCCCAGAGGTGATAGGTCAGTTTTATACAAGCCTCTACTATCGGCTGTGATATTCCCCAGAGGTGATAGGTCAGTTTTATACAAGCCTCTACTATCGGCTGTGATATTCCCCAGAGGTGATAGGTCAGTTTTATACAAGCCTCCACTATCGGCTGGGATATTCCCCAGAGGTGATAGGTCAGTTTTATACAAGCCTCCACTATCGGCTGGGATATTACCCAGAGGTGATAGGTCAGTTTTATACAAGCCTCCACTATCGGCTGTGATATTCCCCAGAGGTGATAGGTCAGTTTTATACAAGCCTCCACTATCGGCTGTGATATTCCCCAGAGGTGATAGGTCAGTTTTATACAAGCCTCCACTATCGGCTGTGATATTCCCCAGAGGTGATAGGTCAGTTTTATACAAGCCTCCACTATCGGCTGTGATATTCCCCAGAGGTGATAGGTCAGTTTTATACAAGCCTCCACTATCGGCTGTGATATTCCCCAGAGGTGATAGGTCAATTTTATACAAGACTCCACTATCGGCTGTGATATTCCCAGAGGTGATAGGTCAGTTTTATACAAGCCTCTACTATCGGCTGTGATATTCCCCAGAGGTGATAGGTCAGTTTTATACAAGCCTCTACTATCGGCTGTGATATTCCCCAGAGGTGATAGGTCAGTTTTATACAAGCCTCTACTATCGGCTGTGATATTCCCCAGAGGTGATAGGTCAGTTTTATACAAGCCTCTACTATCGGCTGTGATATTCCCCAGAGGTGATAGGTCAGTTTTATACAAGCCTCTACTATCGGCTGTGATATTCCCCAGAGGTGATAGGTCAGTTTTATACAAGCCTCTACTATCGACTGTGATATTCCCCAGAGGTGATAGGTCAGTTTTATACAAGCCTCTACTATCGGCTGTGATATTCCCCAGAGGTGATAGGTCAGTTTTATACAAGCCTCTACTATCGGCTGTGATATTCCCAGAGGTGATAGGTCAGTTTTATACAAGCCTCTACTATCGACTGTGATATTCCCCAGAGGTGATAGGTCAGTTTTATACAAGCCTCTACTATCGGCTGTGATATTCCCCAGAGTTGATAGGTCAGTTTTATACAAGCCTCCACTATCGGCTGGGATATTCCCCAGAGGTGATAGGTCAGTTTTATACAAGCCATCCACTATCGGCTGTGATATTCCCCAGAGGTGATAGGTCCGTTTTATACAAGCCTCCACTATCGGCTGTGATATTCCCCA
This sequence comes from Oncorhynchus nerka, assembly GCF_034236695.1. Taxonomy (NCBI): domain Eukaryota; kingdom Metazoa; phylum Chordata; class Actinopteri; order Salmoniformes; family Salmonidae; genus Oncorhynchus; species Oncorhynchus nerka. The sequence goes on along the minus strand of NC_088411.1, from coordinate 14,536,691 downwards.
GAGGTGATAGGTCCGTTTTATACAAGCCTCTACTATCGGCTGTGATATTCCCCAGAGGTGATAGGTCAGTTTTATACAAGCCTCTACTATCGGCTGTGATATTCCCCAGAGGTGATAGGTCAGTTTTATACAAGCCTCTACTATCGGCTGTGATATTCCCCAGAGGTGATAGGTCAGTTTTATACAAGCCTCTACTATCGGCTGTGATATTCCCCAGAGGTGATAGGTCAGTTTTATACAAGCCTCTACTATCGGCTGTGATATTCCCAGAGGTGATAGGTCAGTTTTATACAAGCCTCTACTATCGGCTGTGATATTCCCCAGAGGTGATAGGTCAGTTTTATACAAGCCTCTACTATCGGCTGTGATATTCCCAGAGGTGATAGGTCAGTTTTATACAAGCCTCTACTATCGGCTGTGATATTCCCAGAGGTGATAGGTCAGTTTTATACAAGCCTCCACTATCGGCTGGGATATTCCCCAGAGGTGATAGGTCAGTTTTATACAAGCCTCCACTATCGGCTGGGATATTCCCCAGAGGTGATAGGTCAGTTTTATACAAGCCTCCACTATCGGCTGTGATATTCCCAGAGGTGATAGGTCAGTTTTATACAAGCCTCCACTATCGGCTGTGATATTCCCCAGAGGTGATAGGTCAGTTTTATACAAGCCTCCACTATCGGCTGTGATATTCCCCAGAGGTGATAGGTCAGTTTTATACAAGCCTCCACTATCGGCTGTGATATTCCCCAGAGGTGATAGGTCAGTTTTATACAAGCCTCCACTATCGGCTGTGATATTCCCCAGAGGTGATAGGTCAATTTTATACAAGACTCCACTATCGGCTGTGATATTCCCCAGAGGTGATAGGTCAGTTTTATACAAGCCTCTACTATCGGCTGTGATATTCCCCAGAGGTGATAGGTCAGTTTTATACAAGCCTCTACTATCGGCTGTGATATTCCCCAGAGGTGATAGGTCAGTTTTATACAAGCCTCTACTATCGGCTGTGATATTCCCAGAGGTGATAGGTCAGTTTTATACAAGCCTCTACTATCGGCTGTGATATTCCCAGAGGTGATAGGTCAGTTTTATACAAGCCTCTACTATCGGCTGTGATATTCCCCAGAGGTGATAGGTCAGTTTTATACAAGCCTCTACTATCGACTGTGATATTCCCCAGAGGTGATAGGTCAGTTTTATACAAGCCTCTACTATCGGCTGTGATATTCCCAGAGTTGATAGGTCAGTTTTATACAAGCCTCCACTATCGGCTGGGATATTCCCCAGAGGTGATAGGTCAGTTTTATACAAGCCTCCACTATCGGCTGTGATATTCCCCAGAGGTGATAGGTCCGTTTTTATACAAGCCTCCACTATCGGCTGTGATATTCCCCAGAGGTGATAGGTCAGTTTTATACAAGCCTCCACTATCGGCTGTGATATTCCCCAGAGGTGATAGGTCAGTTTTATACAAGCCTCCACTATCGGCTGTGATATTCCCCAGAGGTGATAGGTCAATTTTATACAAGACTCCACTATCGGCTGTGATATTCCCAGAGGTGATAGGTCAGTTTTATACAAGCCTCTACTATCGGCTGTGATATTCCCCAGAGGTGATAGGTCAGTTTTATACAAGCCTCTACTATCGACTGTGATATTCCCCAGAGGTGATAGGTCAGTTTTATACAAGCCTCTACTATCGGCTGTGATATTCCCCAGAGTTGATAGGTCAGTTTTATACAAGCCTCCACTATCGGCTGGGATATTCCCCAGAGGTGATAGGTCAGTTTTATACAAGCCATCCACTATCGGCTGTGATATTCCCCAGAGGTGATAGGTCCGTTTTATACAAGCCTCCACTATCGGCTGTGATATTCCCCAGAGGTGATAGGTCCGTTTTATACAAGCCTCTACTATTGGCTGTGATATTCCCCAGAGGTGATAGGTCAGTTTTATACAAGCCTCTACTATCGGCTGTGATATTCCCCAGAGGTGATAGGTCAGTTTTATACAAGCCTCTACTATCGGCTGTGATATTCCCCAGAGGTGATAGGTCAGTTTTATACAAGCCTCTACTATCGGCTGTGATATTCCCCTAGAGGTGATAGGTCAGTTTTATACAAGCCTCTACTATCGGCTGTGATATTCCCCAGAGGTGATAGGTCAGTTTTATACAAGCCTCTACTATCGGCTGTGATATTCCCCAGAGGTGATAGGTCAGTTTTATACAAGCCTCTACTATCGGCTGTGATATTCCCCAGAGGTGATAGGTCAGTTTTATACAAGCCTCTACTATCGGCTGTGATATTCCCCAGAGGTGATAGGTCAGTTTTATACAAGCCTCCACTATCGGCTGGGATATTCCCCAGAGGTGATAGGTCAGTTTTATACAAGCCTCCACTATCGGCTGGGATATTACCCAGAGGTGATAGGTCAGTTTTATACAAGCCTCCACTATCGGCTGTGATATTCCCCAGAGGTGATAGGTCAGTTTTATACAAGCCTCCACTATCGGCTGTGATATTCCCCAGAGGTGATAGGTCAGTTTTATACAAGCCTCCACTATCGGCTGTGATATTCCCCAGAGGTGATAGGTCAGTTTTATACAAGCCTCCACTATCGGCTGTGATATTCCCCAGAGGTGATAGGTCAGTTTTATACAAGCCTCCACTATCGGCTGTGATATTCCCCAGAGGTGATAGGTCAATTTTATACAAGACTCCACTATCGGCTGTGATATTCCCAGAGGTGATAGGTCAGTTTTATACAAGCCTCTACTATCGGCTGTGATATTCCCCAGAGGTGATAGGTCAGTTTTATACAAGCCTCTACTATCGGCTGTGATATTCCCCAGAGGTGATAGGTCAGTTTTATACATATTCCCAGAGGTGATAGGTCCAAGCCTACTATCGGCTGTGATATTCCCCAGAGGTGATAGGTCAGTTTTATACAAGCCTCTACTATCGGCTGTGATATTCCCCAGAGGTGATAGGTCAGTTTTATACAAGCCTCTACTATCGACTGTGATATTCCCCAGAGGTGATAGGTCAGTTTTATACAAGCCTCTACTATCGGCTGTGATATTCCCCAGAGTTGATAGGTCAGTTTTATACAAGCCTCCACTATCGGCTGGGATATTCCCCAGAGGTGATAGGTCAGTTTTATACAAGCCTCCACTATCGGCTGTGATATTCCCCAGAGGTGATAGGTCCGTTTATACAAGCCTCCACTATCGGCTGTGATATTCCCCAGAGGTGATAGGTCAGTTTTATACAAGCCTCCACTATCGGCTGTGATATTCCCCAGAGGTGATAGGTCAGTTTTATACAAGCCTCCACTATCGGCTGTGATATTCCCCAGAGGTGATAGGTCAATTTTATACAAGACTCCACTATCGGCTGTGATATTCCCCAGAGGTGATAGGTCAGTTTTATACAAGCCTCTACTATCGGCTGTGATATTCCCCAGAGGTGATAGGTCAGTTTTATACAAGCCTCTACTATCGGCTGTGATATTCCCCAGAGGTGATAGGTCCGTTTTATACAAGCCTCTACTATCGGCTGTGATATTCCCCAGAGGTGATAGGTCAGTTTTATACAAGCCTCTACTATCGGCTGTGATATTCCCCAGAGGTGATAGGTCAGTTTTATACAAGCCTCTACTATCGGCTGTGATATTCCCCAGAGGTGATAGGTCAGTTTTATACAAGCCTCTACTATCGACTGTGATATTCCCCAGAGGTGATAGGTCAGTTTTATACAAGCCTCTACTATCGGCTGTGATATTCCCCAGAGTTGATAGGTCAGTTTTATACAAGCCTCCACTATCGGCTGGGATATTCCCCAGAGGTGATAGGTCAGTTTTATACAAGCCTCCACTATCGGCTGTGATATTCCCCAGAGGTGATAGGTCCGTTTTATACAAGCCTCCACTATCGGCTGTGATATTCCCCAGAGGTGATAGGTCAGTTTTATACAAGCCTCCACTATCGGCTGTGATATTCCCCAGAGGTGATAGGTTAGTTTTATACAAGCCTCTACTATCGGCTGTGATATTCCCCAGAGGTGATAGGTCAGTTTTATGTAAGCCTCTACTATCGGCTGTGATATTCCCCAGAGGTGATAGGTCAGTTTTATACAAGCCTCTACTATCGGCTGTGATATTCCCCAGAGGTGATAGGTCCGTTTTATACAAGCCTCTACTATCGGCTGTGATATTCCCCAGAGGTGATAGGTCCGTTTTATACAAGCCTCTACTATCGGCTGTGATATTCCCCAGAGGTGATAGGTCCGTTTTATACAAGCCTCTACTATCGGCTGTGATATTCCCCAGAGGTGATAGGTCCGTTTTATACAAGCCTCTACTATCGGCTGTGATATTCCCCAGAGGTGATAGGTCAGTTTTATACAAGCCTCTACTATCGGCTGTGATATTCCCCAGAGTTGATAGGTCAGTTTTATACAAGCCTCCACTATCGGCTGGGATATTCCCCAGAGTTGATAGGTCAGTTTTATACAAGCCTCCACTATCGGCTGTGATATTCCCCAGAGGTGATAGGTCAGTTTTATACAAGCCTCTACTATCGGCTGTGATATTCCCCCGTTTATACAAGCCTCTATTATCGCCTGTGATATTCCCCCCAGAGGTGATAGGTCCGTTTTATACAAGCCTCTACTATCGGCTGTGATATTCCCCAGAGGTGATAGGTCCGTTTTATACAAGCCTCTACTATCGGCTGTGATATTCCCCAGAGGTGATAGGTCAGTTTTATACAAGCCTCTACTATCGGCTGTGATATTCCCCAGAGTTGATAGGTCAGTTTTATACAAGCCTCCACTATCGGCTGGGATATTCCCCAGAGTTGATAGGTCAGTTTTATACAAGCCTCCACTATCGGCTGTGATATTCCCCAGAGGTGATAGGTCAGTTTTATACAAGACTCTACTATCGGCTGTGATATTCCCCAGAGGTGATAGGTCAGTTTTATACAAGCCTCTACTATCGGCTGTGATATTCCCAGAGGTGATAGGTCAGTTTTATACAAGCCTCTACTATCGGCTGTGATATTCCCCAGAGGTGATAGGTCAGTTTTATACAAGCCTCTACTATCGGCTGTGATATTCCCCAGAGGTGATAGGTCAGTTTTATACAAGCCTCTACTATCGGCTGTGATATTCCCCAGAGGTGATAGGTCAGTTTTATACAAGCCTCTACTATCGGCTGTGATATTCCCCAGAGATGATTGGTCAGTTTTGGCATTTATTGGATTTATTGAGTCTTTTAAGGGTGTCTGGCAGTAAGATACAAAAAACGATTCAGTACACCCAATATTCCAATACAGTACACCCCCATTATCTTACACAGCACATACATAACCAACACTATAATACATTAGATTATTTACTCATCATTGCATGATAAAATTATATCAACAAACTAATTGCACATAAAATGTGCTATATTACAACATTTTATTCAGTCTGTGTGATTGACAGGACAGATGACCAATGGGGCTGAGTTTGGACCCTCAGAATTATCACAAGGGTTGAAATACGGATAGAGTTTCTCAGTGAAGGTGTTGCCAGTGAAAGAGTAGATATGAGACCTGGTCTCCACATTGTAGAAGGAGATCTGACCCTCCTCATAATCCACAAACACCCCCACCTTCTGGAGCTTCTCTCTCAGGGAAATGGGGACACGAGTATAGTTGCAGGCCTGGTACTTTTTTTTACCTCTCATATACACAGTCCACCGTCCACCTTCAGGGCTCTCAGTTGTAGGTTCTTTTCTCATGATGGACTCTTTGGCCACTCCAAAAATCCACTCAATCTTCCCCTTTACCTGCACCTCATAGTAGAATCCCCCTGAGGAGAAGCCCTCCTTTCCCAGGACAGAGTATAAACAATCAAACCTCTTTGGGTTGTCAGTGAGAAGCTGTGGCCCTTGTTCATATCTCACTTGTTTCCTGTCCTCAGACAGGATGAGACAGCGATGTGCTGTATCAGGGTCTAGAGTCACATCCACTGCACACCTCTGCATCCTCATCAGCTCGGCATCACACAACTTCTCCATCTCTTTGATAACTGTCTCCTCCAGCTGAGACAAAGTTCTCCTCATGATCCCTGCACACAGTGCACTGTGAACACTGATCTCAGACCAGTCCTTGGTGTTGGTGGAGGGGCTCAGGGATAGGAAGCTTTGGAGGAGGCGGAGGTGATCCTCAGTGTGTGAGAGCTGCTTCAGCTCAGTGCTTCTCCTCAGTAGCTCATTAATTTCCTGCTCCAGCTCTTTAATGAACCCTTCATCCCGCATCTCTGCTACTTTCTGCTTCTCCTCAACCACCTCAATGAGCTCAGCCTGGCTTCTCTCAATGGAGCGCACCAGATTAGAGAAGATCTGCACGCTGTCCACTATCTCTCTCTCTGCGTCTCTCTTCCTAAACTGTACTAAGTGTTTGATCTTCTGAACCTTCTGCAGTCGCTCCTGGATCATCTGCTGCACTTGTGCCTCCGTCTTCCCAAGTTGAGCCTTCCTCTCTTCACACTCTTCCTCTAGAATGACAATGTGGTGAGTCTTGTGGTCTGTCTCAGTACAGAACTGGCACACGCATGTCTGGTCAGTCCTACAGAACAGCTCCAGGAGTCTGCCGTGCTTCTTACACAACCTGTCTTCCAGATTCTCCACAGGGTCGATCAGCTTGTGTCTCTTCATGCCTGTAACTCTCTGATGAGGCTGCAGGTGAATTTCACAGAAAGAGGTCAGACACTCCAGGCAGGACTTCAGGGCCTTGAGCTTCGTCCCAGTGCAGACATCACAGGCCACTTCTCCAGACTCTGTAAGACTTTGGTTTGGGCTTCCGGGAGCTTCCACTTGAACTGACCTCCTGAACTGAGCAGCCATCTCAGAAATGAAGGTATTGACGAGAAGCTCAGGTCTCGTGAAGAACTTATACTTACACATTGGACACTGGCACAGGTCAGTGGTATCCCAGTATCTGCTGATACAGACCTTGCAGAAGTTGTGTCCACATGGAGTGGAAACGGGCTCAGTGAACACATCCAGACAAATAGAGCACTGGAACTGATCTTCAGACAGGAAACATCTAGGGGACGCCATTTCTGGAACACAACAGAACAAACACATCAAAAGACGTGCTAGAATGTGTCAGCATTTAGACAGTAAACTTTGTACTTGTCCTTTTTCTCACTCTCATAGTGACCTTGGTGTCTCCAGTTCAGTTCCCACTCTCACTCACAAGGTTTTGCTATCTTCCTATTAAGCATCTTCACCATCTCATCTCGCTACTCACCCGAGTGTTTGTTATTCCCTTTTATTTCTCTATGAAAGGTAGACTTGTCAGCTGCAGTGTTCTTTTTGGGAGTTGCTGGAGAAAGTTTGTTTCTGTGTGCAGATGCCAGCTCTATATTTAACTTTCACTTCAGCAAAGTGACATCATTTAACTCCACCCTGCTCTGCTCTTTGCAAATATTTTCCCTTAAAGGGACAGAGTTGATATTTTACCAGCCTGTCTAAAGTCTCTTCGGATGTTTTTCCTCACATAATTTTGTATTGTAATTTGTTGATTATTCGAATCAGCTGTGTAGTTCTAGGGCAAAAACCAAAATGTGCTCCCCTTGTGGTCCCGAGGACCGTGTTTGGGAAACCATGCTCTATCGTGTGTGGGACGTCATCTAATATAATCATTTAGCTGCTATAAATTCTTGATTGAAGCCTTGGGTAATGAACCTGTTTACGACACAATTGTCTGGAAAGCCTCAATGCTTCAGGAAGCTTCATTTCCCCATCACTATTTCATACCAGAACGCAGAGGAATGTGTCAAAATTGTGAAGTAGTTTACTTCAAAGCAGTGTGTCGATGCTTGTATCTGTCAGAGTCGTGTGTATAGGTGGCAGGGAAGTCAGGAGCAGGAGAATCAAACTTAGTGGAATGGAGTTGTTTAATGACTTTAAACAAAACATAACTCCCAAACTGTGAATAATATAAAACAAAGTGGGTACGAGGACCCGTCGCGCACCAATACAAACACGAAATCTGAACAACAAAGAATCTCCGACAAAGACATGAGGGGAAACAGAGGGTTAAATACATAACAGGTAATGAATGGGATTGAAACCAGGTGTGTAGGAAGACAAGACAAAACCAATGGAAAATGAAAAATGGATCAATGATGGCTAGAGAACCGGTGACGTCGACTGCCGAGCACCGCCCGAACAGGGAGAGGCATCGACTTCGGCAGAAGTCGTGACAGTATCACTTTATCAGAACCATGTGATCAATAACATCCAAAGCTTATTTTTGTCAAACAACTACCTGATTGGTTTGGTAGAAGACAAAAAGGCTACCCTGCGCAGGCGCTACGGTGTGTGGACGTCATCTATAATAATTTGGCTACAGTAATGTCCCCAAAAACACTATAGTAATTATTACAGTAAACCAAAACACTACAGTAAATATTATGGTATACTACAGTTTGTAAAAACACTACAGTAAATACTATAGTATATATTTATGTTTTTTACTACAGTATTTATGCTATAGTAAACTAGAGAAAACACTACAGTGAATACTATAGTATTCCGACCGTAGTATACACTACAATATTTTTTCATGTGGGTCCCTCTCCTTTTTTCTCTCTTCCTCTTCCAGATTGGAATGAGGTATGATGGGTAAGGGCTACAGCCTCTGGAAAGAGAGAGAGAGAGAGAGAGAGAGAGAGAGAGAGAGAGAGAGAGTGTGTGTGTGTCTGTGTGTGTGTGCGCGTGTGTGCGCGTGTGTGCGCGCGTGTGTGTGCGTGTGTGCGCGTGCATGGCATGATTAGATGATGTTCAAGGACAGCCAAGCTGTGTGTGAGAGATAACACTGGTCCAGGCTATTGCAGCTCCTCTCTCTGTCCTAGCTATTAATCACAGTGTGTGTGTGTGTGTGTGTGTGTGTGTGTGTGTGTGTGTGTGTGTGTGTGTGTGTGTGTGTGTGTGTGTGTGTGTGTGTGTTTGGGTACGTGCATGTATGTGTGTGTTTGTTTGGGTCTGGCAGAGTGTGAGTTGCTTAGTTACAATGGAGTCTGATCCTGCTACTCAATGGAATGTCTAATACATCTCTCTTTCTCTCTCTCTCTACTAATACTGCTCTAATTACTGCCTGGGAGATTCTTGTTGTTGTGTGGGTGGGGGGGTTGGGGTAGCATCATTTTCGTGTCAGCAGCAGTTTTATTTAGCCTTTGTTGTTTATGCCTCTTCCACTAATTCCCCCTCTACAGTACAGACTGTACCCTCCTTAAGGACCCTCTGCTGTGTGTCCTCCTTCATTTTGAGTAAGAATGGGAGTGGGAGGTGAAGGGATTTTAACATGGATCAGTTGAATAACCGTATTACAGAGGTCCCCTGCTGTGTCATCGGAAAGTGGATATTAATACGTCTTGTAACTGTCTGTACATGAATATAGGAGAAGCAAGGCGATTTTCCATTTTGAATCAGGACTCTCCATCTCCCTCTCTCTCTTCAGCTCCTCTTCTCTCCCTCTCTCTCCAGGTCCACTGCCCTGCTATGAAGGGTTTACAGCTCTACTGTAACATTGTCCCTTTTCTCCTCACCTTCCACAACTGTCTTTCTCTATCTCTCCTCCAAGCTCCTTGCTCCTGTTCCAAGGGTTTTTCAAAGCTGGGTTACTAACCTTATCCTCTCTCTCTCTCTCTCTCTCTCTCTCTCTCTCTCTCTTCCATTCTCGCTCTCTTTCTCTCTTTCTCTCTCTCTCTCTCTCTCTCTCTCTCTATTCAGCCCCTCTCTCCTGTTCGGAGGGTTTTACAGAGCTGGGTTACTATAACGGCTCTGTGTCTCAGACGGACTCTGGCGCTCTCTGCCTGCGGTGGACAGAGTTTCCAGACTACGTGCTGCAGTACCCTGGCCGAGGCCTTGGGGAGCACAGCTACTGCCGTAACCCTGACAGAGAGTCCAACCCCTGGTGCTTCTTCAGACAGACCTCTGGGGCCATCGGCTGGTCTTACTGCGACTGCCACCAGGGTAGGTCGACAGCACATATGTGAAATAGGCATATTAAATAAATGTGTGTATATACAGTACGAGTCAAAAGTTTGGACACACCTACTCATTCCAGGGTTTTTCTTTATTTTTACTATTTTACTATTGTCTACATTGTCAAAACTATGAAATTACACATTTGGAATCATGTAGTAACCAAAAAAGTGTTAAACAAATCCAAATATATTTTGTATTTGAGATTCTTCAAAGTAACCACCCTTTGCCTTGATGACAGCTTTGCACAGTTTTGATGTCTTCATTATTGTTCGTCAATGTAGAAAATAATAAGAATAAAGAAAAACCCTGGAATGAGTAGGTGTGTCCAAACTTATGTCTGGTACTGTATATATATATATCTATATATATATATATATATATATATACAAAACATTAAGAACACCTTCCTAATATTGAGGCACCCCCCCCCTTTTGCCCTCAGAACAGTCTCAATTCATCAGGGCATGGACTCTACAAGGTGTCAAAAGTGTTCCACAGGGATGCTGGCTCATATTGACACCAATGCTTCCCACACTTGGCTGGGTGTCCTTTGGGTGGTGGACCATTCTTAATACACACGGGAAACCGTTGAGCATGAAAAACTCAGCAGCGTTGCAGTTCTTGACACACTCAAACCTGTGTGCCTGGCACCTACTACGATACCCTGTTCAAAGGGATTTAAACCTTTTGTCTTGCCCATTCACCCTCTGAAAGGCACACATCCACAATCCATGTCTCAATTGTCGAACCTAAATTGTTTAACCTGTCTCCTCCCCTTCATCTACATGGATTGAAGTGGATTTAATGTGACATCAATAAGGGATGATAGCTTTCACCTGGATTCACCTGTGCAGTCTATGTCATGGAAAGAACAGGTGTTTTTGATGTTTTGTACACTCAGTGTATATATATATATATATATATATATATATATATATATATATTCTGCATTCGGAAAGTATTCAGACCCCTTCACTTGTTCCACGTTTTGTTACGTTAGAGCCTTATTCTAAAATTGAATCAAATACATTTTTCCTCATCATTTTACACACAATACCACATAATGACAAAACAAAAACAGGATTATGTCAAGGCATGGATCTGGGGTACCAAAACATTTCTGCAGCAATGAAGGTCCCCAAGAACACAGTGGCCTCCACCATTCTTAAATGGAAGAAGTTTGGAACCACCAAGACTCTTCTTAAAGCTGGCCGCCCGGCCAAACTGAGCAACCGGAGGAGAAGGTCTTGGTCAGGGAGATGTTTATATATCTGGCATTACTCATCTAAAATGTAGACACTGTATTCTATACTATTCTACGGTATCTTAGTCACTTAATGTTTACATATCTTGCATTACTCATCTCATATGTATATACTGTATTCTATACTATTCTATGTATCAAATCAAATTTTATTTGTCACATACACATGGTTAGCAGGTGTTAATGCCAGTGTTGCGAAATGCTTGTGCTTCTACTTCCGACAGTGCAGTAATAACCAACGAGTAATCTAACCTAACAATTTCACAACAACTACCTTATACACACAAGTGTAAAGGAATGAATAATATGTACATAAAGATATATGAATGAGTGATGGTACAGAACGGCATAGGCAAGATGCAGTAGATGGTATCGAGTACAGTATATACATATGAGATGAGTAATGTAGGGTATGTAAACATTATATGAAGTGGCATTGTTTAAAGTGGTTAGTGAATTTTAAAAAATCATACATTTTTACATTGTTAATGTGGCTGGAGTTGAGTCAGTATGTTGGCAGCAGCCACTCAATGTTAGTGGTGGCTGTTTAACAGTCTGATGGCCTTGAGATAGAAGCTGTTTTTCAGTCTCTCGGTCCCTGCTTTGATGCACCTGTACTGACCTCGCCTTCTGGATGATAGCGGGGTGAACAGGCAGTGGCTCAGGTGGTTGTTGTCCTTGATGATCTTTATGGCCTTCCTGTGACATCGGGTGGTGTAGGTATCTTAGTCCACTCTGAGATCCATCATCCATAAGTATATAGTCTTAATTCATTCCTACTTAGATTTGTGTGTATTGGGTATATGTTGTGTAATTTGTTAGATATTACTGCACTGTCGGAGCTAGAAGCACAAGCATTTCGCTACACCCGCAATAAGATCTGCTAGTCGCGTGTATGTGACCAATAAAATGTGATTTGATTTGAACCTGATGGTCACTCCATAGTTCCTCTGTGGAGATGGGAGAACCATCCAGAAGGACAACCATCTCTGCAGCACGCCACCAATCAGGCCTTTATGGTAGAGTGGCCAGATCTGTAACGGCGTTCTTCGTTTGTAGAAAGAGAGTCGGACCGAAATGCAGCGTGGTGGTTACTCATGACTTTAATGAACAAAGTGACACATGAAATAACTATACAAATACAAAAACAACAAACGGAACGTGAGACCTAATTACAGCCTATCTGGTGAAACTACACAGAGACAGGAACAATCACCCACGAAATACACAGTGAAACCCAGGCTAACTAAATACGGTTCCCCATCAGAGACAACAAGAATCACCTGACTCTGATTGAGAACCGCCTCAGGCAGCCAAGCCTATACTAGACACACCCCTAATCAACCACAATCCCAATGCCTACAAAAACCCCAATAAGACAATACAATAACCCCATGTCACACCCTGGCCTGAACAAATAATTAAAGAAAACACAAAATACTAAGACCAAGGCGTGACAGAACCCCCACCCTAAGGTGCGGACTCTCGGACGCACCTCAAAACCATAGGGAGGGTCCGGGTGGGCGTCTGTCCATGGTGGCGGTTCCGGCTCGGGACGTGGACCCCACTCCATTAAAGTCATAGTTCCTCCCCTTCGCGTCCTGGGATAATCCACCCTCGCTGCCGACCATGGCCTAATAGTCCTCACCCAGAACCCCACTGAACTGAGGAGCAGCTCGGGACTGAGGAACAGCTCGGGACTGAGGCAGCTCGGGACTGAGGGGCAGCTCGGGACTGAGGGGCAGCCCGGAACTGAGGGGAAGCCCAGTACTGAGAGAAAGCCCAGTACTGAGAGGAAGCCCAGTACTGAGAGGAAGCCCAGTACTGAGATGAAGCTCAGGTAGGTAGTAGGCTCCGGTAGATCCTGGCTGGCTGGCGGATCTGGAAGATTCAGGTTGACTAGCAGATCTGGAAGATTCTGGTTGACTAGCAGATCTGGAAGATTCTGGTTGACTGGCAGATCTGGAAGAGACTGGTTGACTGGCTGATCTGGAAGAATCTGGTTGACTGGCAGATCTAGAAGATCATGGCTGACTGGCGGATCTAGCTGCTCTATGCAGACTGACATCTCTGGCTGCTCCATGCAGACTGACAGTTCCTTGCAGACTGACAGCTCCTTGCAGACTGACAGCTCCTTGCAGACTGACAGCTCTGGCTGCTCCATGCAGGCTGACAGCTCCCTGCAGACTGACAGCTCCTTGCAGACTGACAGCTCCTTGCAGACTGCCAGCTCTTTGCAGACTGCCAGCTCTGGCTGCTCTTTGCAGACTGACAGCTCTGGCTGCTTCATGCAGACTGACAGCTCTGGCTGCTTCATGCAGACTGACAGCTCTGGCTGCTCCATGCAGGCTGACAGCTCTGATTGCTCCATGCAGGCTGGCAGCACCTTGCAGACTGGCAGCTCCTTGCAGACTAGCAGCTCCTTGCAGACTGGCAGCTCCTTGCAGACTGACAGCACAGGCTGCTCCGAACAGGCAGGAGGCTCCGGCAGCGCTGTAGAGTAGGAAGGCTCTGATAGCGCTGAACAGGCGGGAGACTCCGACAGCACAGGAGGGAAGGAAGGCTCTGATAGCGCTGAACAGACAGGAGACTCCAGCAGCGCTGTAGAGTAGGAAGGCTCTGATAGCGCTGATCAGACAGGAGACTCCGGTAGCGCAGGAGAGGAGAAAGGCTCCGACAGCGCTGGAGAGGCGGGAGACTCCAACAGCGCAGGAGAGGAGACAGGCTCTGGCTGCGCTGAACAGGCGGGAGACTCCGGCAGCGCAGGAGAGGAGACAGGCTCTGGCTGCGCTGAACAGGCGGGAGGCTCCGGCAGCGCTGTAGAGGAGGAAGGCTCTGGCTGCGCTAAATAGGCGGGAGACTCCAACAGCGCAGGAGAGGAGGAAAGCGCTGGCTGCGCTGAACAGGTGAGGCGCACTGAAGGCCTGGTGCGTGGTGCTGGCACTGGTGATACTGGAGCGAGGACACACACAGGAAGCCTGGTGCGGGGAGCTACTACCGGAGGACTGGTGTGTGGAGGTGGCTCTGGATAGACCGGACCGTGCAGGCGCACTGGAGCTCTTGAGCAGCGAGCCTGCCCATGCTTACCTGGCTCGATGCCCACTCTAGCCCGGCCAATACGAAAGGCTGGTATGAACCGCACCGGGCTATGCACCCGCACTGGAAACACCGTGCGCTCCATAGCATAACACGGTGTCTGCCCGGTCTCTCTAGCCCACCGGTAAGCACAGGGAGTTTGTGCAGGTCTCCTACCTGGCATAGCCATACTCCCTTTAAGCCCCCCCCAAAAAAAATTTTGGGGCTGCTTTTCGGGCTTCCATCCGCGTCGCCGTGCTGCCTCCTCATACCAGCGCCTCTCCGCTTTAGCCGCCTCTAGTTCTTCCTTGGGACGGCGATATTCACCAGGCTGAGCCCAGGGTCCTTTTCCGTCCAGTTCTTCCTCCCATGTCCAATTCTCCAAGTGGTGCAGCCTCTCCCACTGCAACTGCTCTTCACGATTAACAGGGAGAGTTGGCTCAGGTCTGACACCTGACTCAGCCACTCTCCCTCTGAGCCCTCCCCCAATAAATATTTGGGGGTGACTTTCGGGTTTCGCTCTGCGCCGCCGTGTCTTTCTTTTCGACTCCATTCGTCTATAGCCCTCTTCGCACTGCTCCAGCGAATCCCAGGCGGGCTCCGGCAATCTCTCTGGGTCGGCCGCCCACCTGTCTATTTCTTCCCACGTCGTATACTCCATGCCTCTGCTGTCCATAACGTCCTCCCTTCGCTGCTGCCTGTTAACACGCTGCTCGGTCTGAGTGTGGTGGGTGATTCTGTAACGGCGTTCTTCGTTTGTAGAAAGAGAGTCAGACCGAAATGCAGCGTGGTGGTTACTCATGACTTTAATGAACAAAGTGACACATGAAATAACTATACAAATACAAAAACAACAAACGGAACGTGAGACCTAATTACAGCCTATCTGGTGAAACTACACAGAGACAGGAACAATCACCCACGAAATGCACAGTGAAACCCAGGCTACCTAAATACGGTTCCCCATCAGAGACAACAAGAATCGCCTGACTCTGATTGAGAACCGCCTCAGGCAGCCAAGCCTATACTAGACACACCCCTAATCAACCACAATCCCAATGCCTACAAAAACCCCAATAAGACAATACAATAACCCCATGTCACACCCTGGCCTGAACAAATAATTAAAGAAAACACAAAATACTAAGACCAAGGCGTGACAAGATTGAAGCCACTCCTCAGTAAAAGGCGCATGACAACCCGCTTGGAGTTTGCCAAAAGTCACCGAAAGAACTCACACACCATGAGAAACAAGATTCTCTGGTCTGGTGAAACCAAGATTGGCCTGAATGCCAAGCGTCATGTCTGGAGGAAACCAGGCACCGCTCATCACCTGGCCTATACCATCCCTACGGTGAAGCATGGTGGTGGCAGCATCATGTTATCAGCGGCAGGGACTGGGAGACTATTCAGGTTTGAGGGAAAGATGAATGGAGCAAAGTACAGAGAGATCCTCAATTAAATTCTGCTCCAGAAGGCTCCGGACCTCAGACTGGGGCGAAGGTTCACCTTCCAACAGGACAACGACCCTAAGCACACAGTCAAGACAACGCTGAAGTGGCTTAGGGACAAGTGTCTGAATGTCCTTTAGTGGCCCAGAGTTCAAACCCGATCTCTGGAGAGACCTGAAAATAGTTGTGCAGCGACGCTCCCCATCCAACCTGACAGAGCTTGAGAGGATCCTCAGAGAAGAATGGGAGAAACTCCTTCAAGAAGACTCACGGTTGTAATCGCTGCCAACGGTGCTTCAAAAAAGTACTGAGTAAAGGGTCTGAATTATGTACACGTGATATTTCAGTTTTTTATTTTTTGTTAAATTAGTAAATGTTTATAAAAACATATTTTTGCTTTGTCATTATGGGGTATTGGGTATAAATTGATGAGGGAAAAAAAGATTTAATCAAATTTAGAATAAGGCTGTAATGTAACAAAATGTGAAAAAGGTGAAAGGGTTTTGAAACTTTCCGAATGCACTATATATGACAAATAGCAAATCATTTGGACATAATATTTGGATTTGATGAGATTCCTGTCATATGTCTTTCTTCCAAATTGTTTATTGGCTGATGTACCTGTCCATCGCTCCCTCTCCTAGGTGCAGCTCGGCTGGTGGGCGGGACATCGTCAGGAAGTGGACGTGTGGAGGTGTACCTGAATGGCCAGTGGGGGGCAGTGTGTGACTCTCATTGGACAGACAGAGATGCCAGTGTGATCTGCAGACAGCTGGGACTGGGGTAAGAGGGATGTGTGTGGTAGGAGTGTGTATGTTTGAGCACCTCCTCATCATGATCGGCATTGAAGTATCGCAGCATTTCCATTTCATCTGTAAGATGAAGATCTGTAAGATTGTGTGTGTGTGTGTGTGTGTGTGTGTCCTCAGTGAGATCGGCACAGCGTTGCAGCACTCCCGGTTTGGCTCGGGCTCTGGTCTCTTCCACTATGAGCGGCTGGGTTGTCATGGTGATGAGAGCTCCATCAGCCAATGCCGGAGCAGGAGATTTGTTACCGGGGATTGTAGCCATGGAAACGAGGCAGGAGTGGTGTGTGCTCCACCAGAAGGTCAGTAGAAAGCATCGGGAGCTAGAGAGAAGGAAAGAAAGTGCATATTGTTACGTCTTGACTCTACTTAGCATCCATATTGGGTCATTGTTTCCTCCCCTAGGCAGTGGTCCTCCTCTACGATTGGTTGGAGGAGAGGAAGACTTTGAGGGGCGTGTTGAGGTGTTCCATGGCGGTAGGTGGGGCTCTGTCTGCGATGACCAATGGGACGACAGAGATGCAGAGGTGGTCTGTCGACAGCTGGGCTTCGGGTGAGTGTGTGTGTGTGTGTTTACGCGTGCACAAGAGAGAGAGAGGAGACAGAAGGAATCTGTAATAGCATTTATACTCAGCTAGAGGAAGAGTCATTATTGTGGTTTTGACACATTGATGTACACATGTGTTTAGGGGTGTGGCGAAGGCCTGGTCATGGGCCCACTTCGGACAGGGCTCAGGTCCCATTCAATTGGACGCCGTAAGGTGTACAGGAAATGAACTCTTCTTGGACCAGTGTCTTCATGGAGACTGGGAACAACACAACTGTGACCATATGGAAGATGCTGGGGTGTCCTGCAGCCCCTACACAGGTACACACACACACACACACACACACACACACACACACACACACACACACACACACACACACACACACACACACACACACACACACACACACACATCCTGAAAACAGATATAACATGCACACAAATGACTGTGTGTGTGTGTGTTCCAGACGGTGTGGTCCGGTTGGTAGGAGGAGACAGTCCATGGGAGGGTCGTGTGGAGGTGTTCCACTCTGGGGACTGGGGTACGGTGTGCGACGACCACTGGACTCAACAACACGCACAGGTGGTCTGTCGACAGCTCGGGTACAGGTGTGTGGGTGTGTACTTTCCTTTGCAGACATGGCCACACTTGGAAGAGACAATAGTGCCCGTGTTGAATTTCATTGTTGTTGATTCCTGTAACTAGGGAGTCTCCACACTGTTCATGTTTTAAAGGTAGACTCAGTGATATGGCATCATCATAAATGTCGGAGCTTTATGGTAATCAACAACTACCAAGTTGTACCTTTAAGTTGAAGTAATTTCGTGGTCCACCACTAGGGGCCATGCTGACGTCATGGCTGACCGAACGTTTGGCGAGGGTTCCGGGCTCATCCTATTGGACGACATTCGTTGTGAGGGGACGGAGTCATCCCTGCTGGACTGTCACCATGGCATATGGGGCCGTAGCGACTGTTCCCATGGAGAGGACGTGGGCGTCCGTTGCAGAGCCGGAGCTAAAGAAGAAGAGACCAATGAGGTCCCGGCTGTTGCACCTGCCACAGGTGAGCCTGACAATATGGCCAAACTTCCATCCAGCCCTTTTTTTCTGGGGCCCAGTGACTACAAAGAAATATGTGATTTGTATCATGTCTGTGTGTTGCAGGTCCCCTGGTGCGTCTGGTAGGGGGTGGTAGCCATAAGGAAGGTCGTGTGGAGGTGTATCTCCATGGAGACTGGGGAAGTATCTGTGACTCAGGCTGGAGCAACCTGAACGCCGCCGTGGTCTGCAGACAGCTGGGCCACAGGTGAGTGTGTGTGTCTGTGTGCTTTACTGTGCACAGACCTACAGTTGAAGTCGGAGGTTTACATACACCTTAGTGAAATACATTTCAACTCAGTTTTTCACTATTCCTGACATTTAATTATAGTAAAAATTCCCTGTATTAGGTCAGTTAGGATCACCACTTTATTTTAAGAATGTGAAATGTCAGAATAATAGTAGAGAGAGTGATTTATTTCAGTTTTTATTTATTTCATCACATTCCCAGTGGGTCAGAAGTTTACATACTGTACACTCAATTAGCATTTGGTATTATTGCCTTTAAATGGTTTAACTTCCACAAGCTTCCCACAATAAGTTGGATGAATTCTGGCCCATTCCTCCTGACAGAGCTGGTGTAACTGAGTCAGGCCTCCCTGCTCGCACATGCTTTTTCAGTTCTGCCCACACATTTTCTATAGGATTGAGGTCAGGGCTTTGTGATGGCCACTTCAATACCTTGACTTTGTTGTCCTTAAGCCCTTTTGCCACAACTTTGGAAGTATGCTTGGGGTCGTTGTCCATTTGGAAGACCCATTTGCGACCAAGCTTTAACTTCCTGACTGATGTCTTGAGATGTTGCTTCGATATATCAACCTAATTTTCCTGCCTCATGATGCCATCTATTTTGTGAGTGCACCAATCCCTCCTGCAGCAAAGCACCCCCACAACATGATGCTGCCAACTCTGTGCTTCACGTTTGGGATGCACACCGCTTTTTCCTACAAACATAAAGATGGTCATTATGGCCAAACAGTTCTATTTTTGTTTCATCAGACCAGAGGATATTTCTCCAAAAAGTACCATCTTTGTCCCCATGTACAGTTGCAAACCGTAGTCTGGCTTTTTTAATGGCGGTTTTGGAGCAGTGGCTTCTTCCTTGCTGAGCGGCCTTTCAGGTTATGTCGATATAGGACTCGTTTTACTATGGATATAGATACTTTTGTACCTGTTTCCTCCAATATCTTCACAAGGTCCTTTGCTGTTGTTTTGGGATTGATTTGCACTTTTTGCACCAAAGTACGTTAATTTCTAGGAGACAGAATGTGTCTCCTTCCTGAGCGGTATGATGGCTGCGTGGTCCAATGGTGTTTACACTTGCGTACTATTGTTTGTACAGATGAAAGTGGTACCTTCAGGCGTTTGGAAATTGCTCCCAAGGATGAGCCAGACATGTGGAGGTCTACAAAAAAAAAAAAATTCTGAGGACTTGGCTGATTTCTTTTGATTTTCCATTGATGTCAAGCAAAGAGGCCCTGAGTTTGAAGGTAGGCCTTGAAATACATCCACAGGTACACCTCCAATTGACTCAAATTATGTCAATTAGCCTAACAGAAGCTTCTAAAGCCATGACATAATTATCTGGAATTTTCCAAGCTGTTGAAAGGCACAGTCAACTTAGTGTATGTAAACTTCTGACCCACTGGAATTGTGATACAGTGAATTATAAGTGAAATAATCTGTCTGTAAAGAATTGTTGGAAAAATTACTTGTGTCATGCACAAAGTAGATGTCCTAACCTACTTGTCAAAACTATAGTTTGTTAACAAGAAATTTGTGGAGTGGTTGAAAAACAAGTTTTAATGACTCCAACATAAGTGTATGTAAACTTCTGACTACAACTGTATGTGTGTTGAAGTAATTGTGTATTCTGTCTATCCAGCATTTTCAATGTTTCTTATCAATTATCTCAGTCTATCATCCTCACACTCCCACTCTTTCTCGTCCCCCTCTCCCTCAGTGGTCATGCGGTAGTGGTGGGTGGTTTCGGTCGGGGAAAGGGTCCCGTCCACCTGGACCAGGTGAGGTGTAGGGGGAAGGAGGACTTCCTGGGGGAGTGTCCATCTCTGGGCCGGAGCCCTGAGGGCTGCAGACAGAGAGAGGATGCAGCGGTGAGCTGTGACCCCGCCCCCCAGGCAACAGAGGGCCAAGTCAGGCCAAGTGAGCGCACCTGTGGAGTGAGGAAGGTTGTGGAGGAAGGGAACGAGAGGAAGAGTGGAGTGGGAGGAGGAGGAGAGAATATACTCGGGTAAGAGAAGCTTTACCTACTGTTCAGATGTGCAGTACAGTATATCATACATGAGAACACATATACACATCTCCCCCTCTCCTCTAGCACGTCGTGGCCGTGGCAGGTGTCAGTGTGGTTGGGTTCTGAGGGGAAAGATGGCCATCCTATTTGCAGCGGAACTCTGATCACTCCCTGCTGGGCCCTCGCCTCCGCTCACTGCTTCACCAGGTGAGAGCACTTCTCCTTGGTCTTTTCTCCGCTTTTTCCGGACATTTGTTTGCTCACTAGTTTTTGTTGCTCACGTCTTCTTTCTCTGCCTACATTTCTCCCCATCCAATTATCTGTCCCCCTTTTCAAAACCCTTACTCCCCCTATCTCTCCTTTGTCTCTCGCTCTCTCTCCCTCTCACTCCATCTCTCTCACTCCATCCTCTAGGTTTGGTATTGACCCGTCCCACTACGTTGTGCGCGTGGGGGGTTCCGACCGAACTCTGACCCTGGAGAAAGTGGTGGTCCACAGGAAGTTCAGGTCAGATCAGGGCCCTGGGGGTCATGACCTGGCCCTGCTGAGGGTGCCCAGCCCCAAGGGTCACTGTTTGACTTTTGACCCCCACACCAATGCTGCCTGCCTCCCCACCCCGGAAACTGTGGGTGGCAAGACCCCCTCCTCCTGCATCGCTGCGGTTACCGCAGGCTGGGACGGCCCAGGTACGCCTCACCTTCCACTCCCTGAACTCTGATCTCTCAACTACATCCTCGGAGGACATTGATTTGTGGTTTAGCATTGCCAACTTTTTTCTCTCTCTCTCCTTCCTACTGTACATCCAATCTCCCCATTCGCTCACAATCTCTTCCTCTTCCTCTAACCACTCCCCTTGTCCCTTCACAGATGCTGTGCTACAGTCCTGGGTACCCCTCCTGTCGTCATGGCAGTGTAAGAAGCGTTATGGGGATGGTTACTCTTCCCACGGCACGCTATGTGCCGGCAGCCCCCCTGACACACGCCGTCTCCACAAGAACAACGGTTGCCAAGGCAACTGGGGTGGCGGGCTGGTGTGCCAGGGAGATGAGGGGCGGTGGGTGTTGACCGGGATTGTCTCCGGGGGTTACGGTTGCAGTGACCCCTCAACCCCGGCCCTCTACACACGGGTCGGCCGGTTCCGGCGCTGGATCGAGGAGGTCACACAGCGGGAGCAGAACACACACAGTCAGGAGCACGAGGAGCTCACACACACGGAGGAGCGGAGCATACTCGCATACGTTTATGACGAGCTGCAACACACACACTCCCAAGAGCAGAGCACACACACTGATGATCAATTCATACACACACAGCACAACAATATCCATACACACGATCACAATGAGCATAAACACACTCACACTCACAATCTGCAAAGCAACACTCACAATGAGCTCAAACACACACACAATCAGCATGCACATACACACACTCACGATAAACACTCCCAGACCCGCGAAGCTGTCACTCACACACACGCCCTGGTCTGATCGATGACACGCCATTGGCTCACCGGCCGTGCCATGTGACTTTCCGAGGAAGAGGCGGAAGAATAGATGATAAAGGAGGAAGAGGAGGACATGTTGGAAAAGAAGGAGGGGGAGAAATAGGAAAAGACATCAGAGATCAGAGATCCTCCTCTCCCTCTGCCTCCTGACCCAGACGATGTAAACCTCTAATATTCATGTCAACTCTGTCTGATTATTATCATAACTTAGCTGTGGTGTGTGTGTTACGCTAGCTGTGGGGTGTGTATGTTACGCTATCTCTGGTGTGTGTGTGAAACGCTAGCTGTGATGTGTGTGTGTTACACTAGCTGTGGGGTGTGTGTGTGTGTTACGCTAGCTGTTTGGTGTGTGTGTTACGCTAGCTGTGGGGTGTGTGTGTAGCGCTAGCTGTGGGTTGTGCGTGTAACGCTAGCTGGTGTGTGTGTGTGTGTTACTCTAGCTGTGGGGTGTGTGTGTTACGCTAGCTGTGTGTTGTGTGTGTGTTACACTAGCTGTGTGTTGTGTGTATGTTACACTAGCTGTGGTTTGTGTGTGTTACGCTAGCTGTGGGGTGTGTGTGTGTTACGCTAGCTGTTTGGTGTGTGTTACGCTAGCTGTGGGGTGTGTGTGTAGCGCTAGCTGTGGGTTGTGTGTGTAACGCTAGCTGTGGTGTGTGTTACTCTAGCTCTGGGGTGTGTGTGTTACTCTAGCTCTGGGGTGTGTGTGTTACGCTAGCTGTGGGGTGTGTGTGTTACGCTAGCTGTGGGGTGTGTGTGTTACGCTAGCTATGGGTTGTGTGTGTTACGCTAGCTGTGGGGTGTGTGTGTGTTACGCTAGCTGTGGGGTGTGTGTGTGTTACACTAGCTGTGTGTTGTGTGTATGTTACACTAGCTGTGGTTTGTGTGTGTTACGCTAGCTGTGGGGTGTGTGTGTGTGTTACGCTAGCTGTGGGTGTGCTAGCTGTGTGTGTGTACGCTAGCTGTGGGTTGTGTGTGTAGCGCTAGCTGTGGGTTGTGTGTGTAACGCTAGCTGTGGGGTGTGTGTTACTCTAGCTCTGGGGTGTGTGTGTTACGCTAGCTGTGGGGTGTGTGTGGTACGCTAGCTGTGGGGTGTGTGTGTTACGCTAGCTGTGGGGTGTGTGTGTTACGCTAGCTATGGGTTGTGTGTGTGTTACGCTAGCTGTGGGGTGTGTATGTTACGCTATCTCTGGTGTGTGTGTGAAACGCTAGCTGTGATGTGTGTGTGAAACGCTAGCTGTGGGGTGTGTGTGTGTGTTACGCTAGCTGTTTGGTGTGTGTGTTACGCTAGCTGTGGGGTGTGTGTGTAGCGCTAGCTGTGGGTTGTGCGTGTAACGCTAGCTGGTGTGTGTGTGTGTGTTACTCTAGCTGTGGGGTGTGTGTGTTACGCTAGCTGTGTGTTGTGTGTGTGTTACACTAGCTGTGTGTTGTGTGTATGTTACACTAGCTGTGGTTTGTGTGTGTTACGCTAGCTGTGGGGTGTGTGTGTGTTACGCTAGCTGTTTGGTGTGTGTTACGCTAGCTGTGGGTTGTGTGTGTAACGCTAGCTGTGGTGTGTGTTACTCTAGCTCTGGGGTGTGTGTGTTACTCTAGCTCTGGGGTGTGTGTGTTACGCTAGCTGTGGGGTGTGTGTGTTACGCTAGCTGTGGGGTGTGTGTGTTACGCTAGCTATGGGTTGTGTGTGTTACGCTAGCTGTGGGGTGTGTGTGTGTTACGCTAGCTGTGGGGTGTGTGTGTGTTACACTAGCTGTGTGTTGTGTGTATGTTACACTAGCTGTGGTTTGTGTGTGTTACGCTAGCTGTGGGGTGTGTGTGTGTTACGCTAGCTGTTTGGTGTGTGTTACGCTAGCTGTGGGGTGTGTGTGTTACTCTAGCTGTGGGGTGTGTGTGTTACTCTAGCTCTGGGGTGTGTGTGTTACGCTAGCTGTGGGGTGTGTGTGTTACGCTAGCTGTGGGGTGTGTGTGTTACGCTAGCTATGGGTTGTGTGTGTGTTACGCTAGCTGTGTGTTGTGTGTGTGTGTTTACGCTAGCTGTTGGGTGTGTGTGTGTTACGCTAGCTGTGGGTTGTGTGTGTGTTACGCTAGCTGTGGGTTGTGTGTGTGTTACGCTAGCTGTGGGTTGTGTGTGTTATGCTAGCTGTGGGTTGTGTGTGTGTTATGCTAGCTGTGGTGTGTGTGTTAAGCTAGCTGTGGTGTGTGTGTGTTAAGCTAGCTGTGGTGTGTGTGTTACGCTAGCTGTGGGGTGTGTGTGTTACTTTACCTGTGGTGTTTGTGTGTGTGTTACGCTAGCTGTGGGGTGTGTTACACTAGCTGTGGGGTGTATGTTACACTAGCTGTGGATTGTGTGTGTTACGCTAGCTGTGGGGTGTTAGCGTAACACACAAGCTGTTTGGTGTGTGTGTGTTACGCTAGCTGTTTGGTGTGTGTGTGTTACGCTAGCTGTTTGGTGTGTGTGTTACGCTAGCTGTGGGTTGTGTGTGTAACGCTAGCTGTGGTGTGCGTGTGTGTTACGCTAGCTGTGGGATGTGTGTGTTACGCTAGCTGTGGGTTGTGTCTGTGTTACGCTAGCTGTGGGGTGTGTGTTACGCTAGCTGTGGGGTGTGTGTGTTACGCTAGCTGTGGGGTGTGTGTTACGCTAGCTGTGGGGTGTATGTGTTACGCTAGCTGTGGGGTGTGTGTGTTACGCTAGCTGTGGGGTGTGTGTGTTACGCTAGCTGTGGGTTGTGTGTGTGTTACGCTAGCTGTGGGTTGTGTATATGTTACGCTAGCTGTGGGGTGTTTGTGTTACGCTAGCTGTGGGTTGTGTATGTGTTACGCTAGCTGTGGGGTGTGTGTGTTACACTAGCTGTGTATGTGTGTGTGTTACGCTAGCTGTGGGTTGTGTATGTGTTACGCTAGCTGTGGGGTGTGTGTGTGTTACACTAGCTGTGTATGTGTGTGTGTGTGTACGCTAGCTGTGGGTTGTGTGTGTGTTACGCTGGCTGTGGGTTGTGTGTGTCACGCTAGCTGTGGGGTGTGTGTGTTACGCTAGCTGTGGGTTGTGTGTGTTATGCTCACTGTGGGTTGTGTGTGTTCACGCTAGCTGTGGGTTGTGTGTGTTACGCTAGCTGTGGTGTGTGTTATGCTAGCTGTTGGTTGTGTATGTGTTACACTAGCTGTGGGTTGTGTGTGTTACGCTAGCTGTGGGTTGTGTGTGTTACGCTAACTGTGGGTTGTGTGTGTTACGCTAGCTGTGGGGTGTGTGTGTTACACTAGCTGTGTATGTGTGTGTGTGTTACGCTAGCTGTGGGTTGTGTGTGTGTTACGCTAGTTGTGGGGTGTGTGTGTGTGTGTCACGCTAGCTGTGGGGTGTGTGTGTTACGCTAGCTGTGGGTTGTGTGTGTGTCACGCTGGCTGTGGGTTGTGTGTGTGTCACGCTAGCTGTGGGTTGTGTGTGTGTTACGCTAGCTGTGGGTTGCGTGTGTTATGCTAGCTGTTGGTTGTGTATGTGTTACACTAGCTGTGTGTGTGTGTTACGCTAGCTGTGGGTTGTGTGTGTTACGCTAGCTGTGGGTTGTGTGTGTTACGCTAACTGTGGGTTGTGTGTGTTACGCTAGCTGTGGGTTGTGTGTGTTACGCTAGCTGTGGGTTGTGTGTGTTACGCTAGCTGTGGGGTGTGTGTGTGTTACGCTAGCTGTAGGTTGTGTGTTACACTAGCTGTTGTGTGTGTTATGCTAGCTGTGGTGTGTGTGTGTGTGTTACGCTAGCTGTGGGGGGGGTGCGCGTATGGGTGCCATATGTGTGTGTGTGTGTGTGTGGAGGGGAGGTGGGATCCTATATTGATCATGTTTAGACAACATGTCTTTTCTCTGACAGTGGGGTTGGCTTTTTTATGATTGGTCTTATGATGCCCTATTTAAATGTAAAGTCCATCCAGACTGATTGGTTATTCCTTAACCAGTGGTTTAAAAAAAAATGCTGTTCTTCAAAAGCTGTTCTGGACCATCTAATACCACAGTTGTATTTCTGAAGATGCTATTTAATTTACCTGGGAAATGGACTGGACTTTCTCTGCTTTCGAATGTGAACTGGACAACTCTTCTTCTCTCCTTTCAAATAAACTGGACATTCTTGGGGGCTTAAAGCCGGACTCTTTGGGGGACAGCAGTTAAGCCTTGAAGTGTGGGCCAGTAACCTGAGCTTAATGGTTCCAATTCCCAGATTGCATCTGCCGCTGTGCCCTTGAGCAAGACACTTTACTGTTAGATCAAATTGCTCCAGGGATCCTGCACTGTGGCATACCCTGTGCCTCTCAACCGCACTGCAACATCACAAAAAAAGGACAATACAATTGTATGCTACTGTACTCTACTCTGTTCTATTCCTAATGTACTATGCTCTTCTCTCTCCTGTCAAAGCCATAGAGCCAAGGGATAGATGGATCATATTCATTATTTTCTACTGATCTCCCTGAACTGTTCTAGTTGTTAACATTGTCTGTAAATAGTTCTGATTGTTTGTGTGTTGCATTAATTATTGTCTTATTCCGATGGCCAAACAGTTAGACTTCCTGTAGTTGAATGTTCCCGTCTCTGTTCTCTGAGCGAATGTGTGTGATCTAATCAAGTAGACGGCTATGTTGTCGTATATTCAGAGCCATGATTTAGCGTACGCTTGAGGGAGAAGTTGTCCCTAACCACCGATCTAGGATCAGATTAGCCAACTCCAAAACTTAGCCATTGGGGAGGATACAAAAAGATATGACCCAGGAGCAGTGGTTGGGGACAATGGCTCCTAACCCCAGACAGTATATGACCATGATTGTTTTCTGTTCTTGTTTTGTTAGTGGATGGACTTCCTCATTCGTGTGCTGTGCCCTGGTGTTGTGTAGCATATTGTATTCTATAACTAATTGTTTCTCTCAAACAGGAAATGCTCCTATGCCTCTTTTTTGAATCCTCTACAGACGCCTACCTATCCAGTAACATGATGTGGTATATACTATATAATCGTTTCATGAGACTCCTCCCTGATGCTTGAATAAAACACTGTCCAGAGAATCATATTAAGTCAATGTAAATACAGTATTTCCATAGCTGGACATATTCCACCAAACCCACATTGCATACTGTACACAGTGTCTGTGCGCACATAGGCAGCAGTAGTTTAAACGCAGGCACTGGGTAAACAATGCTTTTGCGGGTTTGATTGAATCCCGGCCAGTGGATTCATGTCTCTGTTTAACGCTGTGAAGAGTCTGGCTCAGTAGAAATGTAAAAAAACGGTCTTACCATCTGTGTGTTCCTCTGACGGGTCTGTCTCTGTACTGAAACATGGTGGACTATTAAAAGAGAGCAGGTCCTGTGTTGGTCTCGATGTGGACTTTTCTTTAATAAAACAGCTGCTTGATGGGTAGGTCCTGTGTTGAGCTGTATGTGGCTGTACTGGTCCTTACCTCATAGTAACACCTGGGGGGGGGGGGGGGGCAGGAGTTGAGGGACACCGATTAGCTAAAAGTGTGAATGAGTGGGTTAAGGTGGCGAAAAAGAAAGTAAACGAGGAGTTGTGGTGGAAAACAGGAAACCTCTAGACTCGCTTTTAGTCGGAGTGATAGTTTTTTACCAACGTAACCTGGGAGATCCTTTTGAAGTCTAGTTAAATGTCATCGATGCGTTGGGTGACGTGGCGTCAGTGAGGGTCACAAGAAGTGGGCTCATTTGGATTTCATGTGTGTCTGCGGAGCAGAAGAATTATACATTGGGCCTAAAGAAGAGATATGAGTGGAATGTTTTGTGTATGGCTCTTCAAAGCAGAGCGACTATAAAGGCGGTTCTCTCTGGGCCGGCCTATAAAGTGTGAAGCTGTAACACCTAAGGAAGTAGGTGGAGTAGTTGGCGCATGCTGACTGACCCGTATGGTAGATCAAATGAATTTATTCACTCTATCCATGTACAGATGAAGTCAGAAGTTTACATACACCTTCGCCAAATACATTTAAACTCAGTTTTTCACAATTCCTGACATTTAATCCTAGTAACAATTCCCTGTTTTAGGTCAGTTAGGATCACCACTTTATTTTAAGAATGTGAAATGTCAGAATAATAGTAGAGAGAGTGATTTATTTCAGCTTTTATTTTATCATTCCCAGTGGATCAGAAGTTTACATACACTCAATTAGTATTTGGTAGCATTGTCATTAAATTGTTTAACTTGGGTTAAACGTTTTGGGTAGCGTTCCACAAGCTTCCCAAAATAAGTTGGGTGAATTTTGGTCCATTCTTCCTGACAGAGCTGGTGTAACTGAGTCAGGTTTGTAGGTCTCCTTGCTCGCACCCGCTTTTTCAGTTCTGCCCACATAATTTCTATAGAATTGAGGTCAGGGCTTTGTGATGGCCACTCCAATACCTTTTGTTGTCTTAAGCCATTTTGCCACAACTTTGGAAGTATGCTTTGGGTCGTTGTCCATTTGGAAGACCCATTTGTGACCAAGCTTTAACTTCCTGACTGATGACTTGAGATGTTGCTTCAACATATCCACATAATTTTCCTACCTCATGAAGCTATCTATTTTGTGAAGTGCACCAGTCCCTCCTGCAGCAAAGCACCCCCACAGCATGATGTTTGGGATGGTGTTCTTCAGCTTGCAAGCCTCCCCCTTTTTCCTCCAAACATAACAATGGTCATTATGGCCAAACAGTTATATTTTTGTTTCATCAGACCAGAGGACATTTCTCCAAAAAGTACAATCTGTGTCCCCATGTCCAGTTATAAACCTTAGTCTGTCTTTTTTTTATGGCGGATTTGGAGCAGTGGCTTCTTCCTTGTCGATGTAGGACTCGTTTTACCGTGGATATAGATACTTTTGTACTTGTTTCCTCCAGCATCTTCACAGGGTCCTTTGCAGCTGTTCTGGGATTGATTGCACTTTTCAAACCAAAGTACGTTCATCTCTAGGAGACAGAACGCGTCTCCTTCCTGAGCGGTATGACAGCTGCGCGGTCCCATGGTGTTTATACTTGCGTACTATTGTTTGTACAGATGAACGTGGTACCTTCAGGCGTTTGGAAATTGCTCCCAAGGATGAACCAGACTTGT
The DNA here is from genome assembly GCF_034236695.1 of Oncorhynchus nerka. NCBI lineage: Eukaryota > Metazoa > Chordata > Actinopteri > Salmoniformes > Salmonidae > Oncorhynchus > Oncorhynchus nerka. The sequence continues at coordinate 14,507,558 of NC_088411.1, read as the reverse complement.
GGAGGTTTACAACTTTTTTTCTGAGGTCTTGTCTGATTTCTTTTGATTTCCCCATTTACCCACTGAGTTTGAAGGAAGGCCTTGAAATACATCCAGAGGTACAATTGACTCAAATGATGTCAATTAGCCTATCAGAAGCTTCTAAAGCCATGACATCATTTTCTGGAATTTTCCAAGCTGTTTTAAGGCACAGTCAACTTAGTGTATGTAAACTTCTGACTCACTGGAATTGTGATACAGTGAATTATAAGTGAAATAATCTGTAAACAATTGTTGGAAAAATGACTTGTGTCATGCACAAAGTAGATGTCCTAACCAACTTGCCAAAACTATAGTTTGTTAACAAGAAATTTGTGGAGTGGTTGAAAAACGAGTTTTAATGACTCCAACCTGTGTATGTAAACTTCCGACTTCAACTGTGTGAAGAGTCTCTCCCTTCTCATGTTGGGCTATATGAGAGCCTGTAAGAGCCTCCGTGCACAAACCCCTTCAGTGCCATATATGCAAAAGATTTGGACACGTGTCAAGTGTATGCAGACAGGAAGAGAATCCAGTGGAGGAGGTGAAAAGAGTGGAAGGAGCGAGTAGAGCTGAAGACGCAATGGTAGGAGAGCCTACACCAGTGACTGTTCCTCGGCCACCGAGGGATCCTGATATATTGCATGTTAAAAAGGTGGACTACGTAACGTTTATTGCAATGGTCTTAACCTGCACAGCAGAAATGGCGTCCTCCAGCAGTTTCCTGTCTGAAGATCAGTTCCAGTGCTCCAACTGTCTGGATGTGTTCACTGAGCCAGTCACCACATGTGGACACAACTTCTGCAAGGCCCGTTTTAGTGGATACTGACTTGTGCCAGTCACCACTGTGTAAGTGGCCTTCAAACAAGAGACCATGGGCCCTGTTTCCCAAAAGCATCTTAAAACTAAGTTTGTCGTTAAAACCATCCTTTGGTTCGAAGACGAACATAGACTTAAGATGATTTTGGGAAACCGGGCCCTGGTCTCAGTGTACATACTTGCTTTGCTGAGATTGCTGATCAGTTCAGGAAGTCTGTTTAAGTGTAATTGAAAGCTCCCAGTAGCACGGACCAAAGCCTTGCCAAGCCTGGAGAAGTGTCCTGTGACATCTGCACTGGAACAAGGTGCAAGGCCCTGAAGTCCTACCTGGAGTGTCTGATCTCTTTCTGTGAAATGCACCTGCAGCCTCATCAGAGAGTCGCAAGCATGAAGAGACACAAGGTAATTGACCCTGTGGAGAACCTGGAAGACAGGATGTTTAAGAAGCATGACAGACTTCCGGGAGCTGTTCTGCAGGAGCCGACTAGACGTGTGTGTTTCAGTTCTGTACTGAGACAGACCACAAGATTCACCACACTGTCCTTCTAGAGGAGGTTTGGCGAGAGGAAAGCTGAACTGGGGAAGACAGAGGCACAAGTACAGCAGATGATCCAGGAGCGTCTCCAGATGAATCAGGAGATCAACCATTCAATAGTGCTCAGCAAGAGAGATGCAGAGAGAGAGAGAGAGGACATAGCATGCAGGTCTTCACCGATCGGATGCACTCTATTGAGAAATGCCAGGCTAGATTCACTGAAGAGAAGCAGCTCTCACACACTAAGGACCACCTTCACCAAAGTTCCCCATCCCAGTGTACCCTTCCAAACACCAAGCACTGGTCTGAGATCAGTAATCACAGTGAGCTGTGTGTGGTGAATGTGAGGAGAGTTTTGAGGAGCTCTGTGTCTGAGCTGGAGGAGAAGGCGAGGAGAGCATTTCTTGCGCTTGTGGAGACTCTGGACCCTGATACAGCAAATACCTGGCTCATCCCATCTAAGGACAAGAAACAAGTGAGAACTGGAGCAGAATAAATAATCTCCCTGACAACCCAGAGAGGTTTGTTTGGAATCGCTCTGCCCTGGGAAAGGAGGGCTTCTCGGGGAGATGCTACTATGAGGTGCAGGTGGAGGGGGATACTTGGTGGAGGTTAGGGGTGGCCAGAGAGTCCATTGACAGGAAGATGTATACACTGAGCACTAAGAATGGATACTGGAATGTGGGACTGAGGGATGAGTATGAGGCCTTCAGCTCTTCCCGTGTCACTTTCTTCTTGGCGAAGCCCCAGAAGGTGGGGCTGTTTGTGGATTATGAGGAGGGTCAGATCTCCTTCTATAATGTGGAGGCCAGGTCTCATATCTACTCTTTCATTGGCTACACCTTCACTGAGAAACTCTATCCATGATTTGAAATTGGGTTAACTGATGATGAAAACTCATTGGTCATCTCCCCCGTCAGTCACATGGCCTAGTAAACTTGTTGAGAGGAGAACTGAAAATGTTCATCCTACATCATGTTCTGTTTGCCTAGCTATGTACACTGAGAGTACAAAACATTCAGGACATGACATAGACTGACCTGGTGAATTTTTTATTTAACACGTTCTCATTTGCAGCAACGACCTGGGGAATAGTTACAGGGGAGAGGAGGGGGATGAATGAGACAATTGTTAACTGGGGATTATTAGGTGACCGTGATGGTTTGAGGGCCAGATTGGGAATTTAGCCAGGACATCAGGGTTAATACCCCTACTCTTACGATAAGTGCCATGGGATCTTTAATGACCTCAGAGAGTCAGGACACCCATTTAACATCCCATCTGAAAGATGGCACCCTACACAGGGCAGTGTCCCCAATCACTGCCCTGGAGCATTGGGATATATATATATATTCTTTTAGACCAGAGGAAAGAGTGCCCCCTACTGGCCCTCCAATACCACTTCCAGCAGCATCTGGTCTCCCATCCAGGGACTGACCAGAACCAACCCTGCTTAGCTTCAGAAGCAAGCCAGCAGTGGTATGCAGGTGAAAGATATGATCCCTTATTGATGTCACTTGTTAAATCCACTTTAAACAGAGTAGATGGAGAGGACAGGTTAAAGAATCATTTTTAAGCCTTGAGACAATTGAGACAATGGGCCATACAAAATATTGAAATGCCTTTGAACCGGGCATGGTTGTAGGTGCCAGGCACACCAGTTTGAGTGTCCAGAACTGCAACGCTGCTGGGTTTTTCACACTCAACAGTTTCCCATGTGCATCAAGAATGGTCCACCACCCAAAGGACATCCAGCCAACTTGACACAGCTGTGGGAAGCATTGGATTTAACATGGACCAGCATCCCTGTGGACTGCCTTCGACACCTTGTAGAGTCCATGCCCGGCGAATTGAGGCTGTTCTGAGGGCAAAGGGGAGCGCAACTCAATATTAGGAAGGTGTTCCTAATGTTTTGTATTCTCAATGTATATCAAGATGTCGAACGTTCATGGTATACTGTTTAATCTAATGTGAAGGTTAAACAGAATACATACTTGACTAAGCTCTAAGAAGGAATGAGTGACTGGTATCGAGTTCTCTCTCTAAATATGTTATCTAATTCCACAGAATCATGCACCATTCATCTGACAGAAAGGGCAGGTTTTCTGCATTTGACACTAATCTGTTCCCTGTTCTTCTAAGTATATGAAGCGCTAACGCCCCCTTTTGGCCTCTGATAGTACTGTTCTTCAGTGGCTGACCTTGAGAGCTGCATCTTAGCCCAGGGCACCAGGTCAGGTTGAACAATGACAATATGACTAAAGTTCCCTGTGGAGACCAGGGGTAATTCTCAATAGTCTTTCCTCTTCTGCTTGGACATTCAAGTGCAGCTTGGACATTCATCCTTTGTGTATTGTCAGTTTTCATAGAGAGACGGTGTGTTTCTGCACTGTGATGGAGTATAATAGAGTAAAGTAGAGCAGGGAGTGGAATGAAGGGACATGTACGTTAATATCACGATCTAGTCAGTGAACAAGGAGAGTAATTCAAGCTAAGTGTCAAGACTGGTGGAGGAGGACCCTCGGACCTTCTCTTTTCCCTCTGACATTTGGAGGAGGCGGGAAGACGACGAGATGAGAGACATGAGGAATTGAGGAAAGACTTGAGAATGAGCGCCGGCTTTCTATTCCCAGCTCATCTCTACATGTCTGTGACCTTTGAGAAGACAGAAAAGGTAGAGAACAAGAGCGATAGAGGCAGATGGCCAGAGAGATAAATAGCATGCTGGAAAGGTGATGGTAGGTTGGTTGATAAACCTGTGTGTCAGTACTAGTATACGCGTGTGTGTTCATGCACTTGTCTATTTGATGGTGGTGGTGTGTGTGTTGGAAGCTGACCTGCAGCAGTGTCCTCGTTAATCACAGAGAAAGACAGGGGCCAAGAGACTTGTCCTACATCTCAGACACACACAGGAATACACAGTCCGCCTTAAATAAGGTTACACACAGGAGTATACAGTCTGCCTTAAATAAGGTTCCAATACTGCCCTAAATAGGCATAGGCTAGAGTCACCTCCATGAGAACAGGACAGGAAAGCTTTAAATAAGACTTAAAAAGGCCAGACAGACACACTATCAATAGCTTTAGGGCACATGTCAAATTCATTCCACAGAAGGCCAAGTGTCTGCTGGGTTTCGCTCTTCCCTTGTACTTGATTGATGAATGACGGTCACTAATTATTGTCTCGGTTTTAATTGAAAGGAAAAACCAGCAGACACTACGCCCTCCCTCGCACACCACTTTGAGGCAATCTACTGGGCATGCATTCTTAGGGTTCGCAGGACATTGGAACACCTAGGCCTCGATTTAATCAGATCAAGCCTTAAAAATCGTTAGCAGACATCCACATAGTGGATGTTTTGGAAGTGTAACTGCGGTATGAGCTGACAAATAGGCGAGTGGCTGCTCACGCCACAACCCACTCCCTTATTATCCCTACAGTTAGAAGTTCAAAACAGAGATAGAAATCGGAGACTTATGCATGCTTTCATGTACATTTGGATGTGGATGTATAACCTATCAGTCTAATCGAGGTGAAGACAACAGAACATCATACAATTTCGTTTTTGAACTTGTAATGCAGCTGCACAAATTAAGGCCACTGCATAGGATTTTGTCAGATTATAAAATTGGGTGGTTTCGTTTAATCCAGTGGCAGTTTCCGCAAAAAGACAATGTTAGGAGCCGCTTGTGGATTTCACAGCTCTAACGCAGTTCCACCTCCGACACGTCCAAAATATCCGCTGTGTGGGTGGCGGCTAGCACAGGCCTGATATCATCTAGCCCCTAGTTTTACGTTAAAAGAGACACGGAGACAAAACTGTGCTGAAATAGTATTTTTATGAAATACTTTCAAGATCCAAGTTTTGAAGAATAACAAAGCTATGATAAAGGACCTACTAACAATTAGACAAACATTTGATCGTCCTCAATTCATGATTTTAATTTACCGTACATCATGATCATGCAAAAAAACTCCAGCATCCAACGACTGCTGGGGAAAGAAAGCGCAGCCAGACAGGTTAACATCACAACGCAGGGAGAGTACTGACAATGAGCTTCATAACAAGCCAAGGCTCCTCAATCCTTTTTGTAATTAAATAGTATTTTTTTGTTTATTTTATTATCTGTCACCTATTTTAATATGCTGGACGGAGGCAGAGTTTTTATTTTTCTTCATTTCAAAATATGCAAATATGATAGTTAATATATACCCTTATCCTCCGTCCTAGTTCAGGTGGGTGCACGGTGGAGATGCTTAAACTGAAACATGCATACATTGCTCTCTGGTTTAACTCCATAAATACTTCTCTGATCTCTGAACACTTCTCTCCACCTGAATGGGCAATATAAGGACTAAAATCCACTGTCTGGGTGAAATAAAATTAATTTACTGGTAATCAATAAAAATTCAGTTGTCTCCTCATTTACCCTCCATTTCCTCCTGTGTGTGTGTGTAACAGATTTATATCCTCAACAACTGATCTGAATTCAGTCCCTTCCATCCCTGTTATATTCAAACCAGCTAGTCTGATCAGTTTAATAGTTGGCCTAACTTTAGTGTGTGCGCGTGTATAGAATGCAGAACTTTCCAAAAAGCAGAGTAACAATTATTTTTTTTCAAGAAAACCCAAACCAACAAACAGAGACGCACACACACATATATATATATATATAAACACACACACACATTCACACAGATACACAGACTGCTCAAACAGAGGGAGAGACAGTTACTAATGATGGGACAAAAACACGAACAGTGCCAGGGTTTCACCGTGGGCACTGCAGTGGTGAAGATAGGTTACAAAACCTGACGCCACAGTGTGTATTTACACAGGATATTATGAGACTGACAGCTCAGGACATCAGGTTGAAATAAGAATTTGGGAGGTGTATGTGTTGATATCCATGTGTGTGTGTGTGTGGTCAGAGGTTGTCAAAATGGTGTCAGTAACATGGACATGGGACTAGAGCCAGTTAGTGTGTGTTAGACAAGTTTCCACCCCTTTGTCATGTACTCTGAGTGACTCCTAGACACACGTACATGCTATGTACAATCACACACACACACCATGTAAACACAGCCAGGGGGTGGGAGTGAGAAACAGAGAATGGAGGGACAAAAAAAAAAAGAGGACAAGAAAAGGGGAGAGGAAGAAGGAAAACATTTAAAATGCAGATGCCTTTTCCCCCAAATTTGCCATCTCCCACTGCAGAACGATAAAACAGACAGCAGGTACATACTGCAAGTTCACTTTCACAAACTTTTTTTTTTTTTACTCAGTCGCTTAAAATTGACTACAGACTCATTCCACAGAAACGCAACATAAACACACGGCTAAAAACACAACAGAAACAGTGCTCTCGAATGCACCACTTCCTTCTCTTTTAAAAAAAAACACAAAAAACACAAACTCGTACAAAGCCTAAAGTTCTACACTTTGGTGCTTCACCTTTTGATATCAAGTTTCTCGCATCAGGTTCTTACATATTTCTGATTGAAACAACTGTCCTTCCATATAGAATTCTGCTTGGGATTTCTCCATTTACATTCTCTGGGAAAGAGAGCAATTCCTGCTCCGGAGATAATTTTTTTCCAACATGTCATCTACTACCATCACACACACTCTCCTCTCATTGTATATATAAATGCTTGTTAGGGTTGGGTGTTATCTTGTACTAGTCATATATTACACTGTATACTCATTCTCATAACTGTCATCACAAGTTCATGAACCCGTTCCTCCCCGCTCCTCTCATCTCAAAATGGCGGCCATGGACGGGAGACAAAATGGCTGCCGGGTGGGAGGGGTCAGAGGTCAAAGGACGAGCCCTCCTATTGGCTGTCAGATGCATGCATCATCCCACAGGGGCGGAATCCACACTTGGCCGGCCCCCAGCGGATCAAAGGATAGACTGGATTGGTTGGTGTTGTGGAGAGGGTGCAGTCTTGCCCGGCCGGGCTCCTGGCATTGGTCAACCCACAAAGAGGACACGCCCCCAAAACACACGCCGAAAACACGCCCCAAAACTCACACTCCAATAGCCTGGAGCGTTTGGACACCTGAGAGAAAGCGAGAGAGCCAGAACTTTTAACCCTTTGAATATTCTAAAGTAAGTGTAAGTGTAAGTAAGTGTGTGTGTGTACCAGTTCACTGCAGCGGTGCGGCCGGAGCCCCAGAGCAGTGGAAGTGGACATTGAGCCACTTGCTGTCACGGCGATGCCACACCCTGGTCTCCTCCGATTGGCTGGAGCGGGGGCGTCCCTGACCGTCGACGAATTGCGTGAGGCGGATGTAGGCGATGCAGGCAGCCTCTTCTCCAATCAGGTGAACGTGGGGGTTCAGCAGGGTGGTGTGGACCGGCTTACTGTTCTTACTCAGCACTGTAGGAACACAAAGATAAAACATGTTTGGATCTTTCTGCTGAACTCATTCGTTGTATGGAAGTGTGTTTGCATGTACAGTGCATTCGGAAATTATTCAGACCCCTTACCTTTCACATTTTGTCAGGTTACAGCCTTATTCTAAAATTGATTAAATCATTTCTTACCCCTCAATCCACACACAATACCCCATAACGACAAAGCAAAACAAGGTTTGTGTACATTTTTTGCAAATGTATTAAAAATACAAGACTGAAATATCAAGTACTTTGAAGCACATTTGGCAGTGATTACAGCCTAGAGTCTTCTTGGGTATGACGCTACAAGTTTGGGACACCTGTATTTGGGAAGTTTCTGACATTCTTTTCTGCAGATCCTCTCAAGCTGTCAGGTTGGATGAGGCGTCGCTATACAGCTATTTTCTGGTCTCTCCGGAGAGACGTATGATGGGGTTTAAGTCCGGGCTTTGGCTGGGCCACTCAAGGAAATTCAGAGACTTGTCCCGAAGCCACTCCAGCGTCGTCTTGACTGTGTGCTTAGGGTCGTTGTCCTGTTTGAAGGTGAACCTACGCCCCAGTCAGGTCCTGAGCGCTCTGGAGCAGGTTTTCATCAAGGATCTCTGTACTTTGCGCCGTTCATCTTTCCCTCAATCCTGACTCGTCTCCCAGTCCCTGCCGCTGAAAAACATCCCCACAGCATGATGCTGCCACCACGCTTCACTGTAGATTGTGCCAGGTTTCCTCCAGACAAGCTTAGCATTCAGGCCAAATAGATCAATGTTGGTTTCATCAGACCAGAGAATCTTGTTTCTCATGGTCAGAGTCCTTTGCCTTTGGGCATCTCCAAGAAGGCTATCATGTGCATTTTACTGAGGAGTGCTGTAGAGATGTTTGTCCTTCTGGAAGGTTCTCCTATCTCCACACAGGAATTCTCAATCTCGGTCAGAGTGACCATCGGGTTCTTGGTCAGCTCCCTGACCAAGGTCTGCTCAGTCTTGGTGGTTCCAAACTTCTTCCTTTTAAGAATGGAGGCCACTGTGTTCTTGGGGACCTTTAATACTGCAGAAATAGTTTTTACCCTTCCCTAGATCTGTACCCCGACCCAATTCTGTCTCAAGAGCTCTACTGACAATTATTTCGACCTCGTGGCTTGGTTTTTGCTCTGACATGCACTGTCAACTGTGGGACCTTATAGAGACAGGTGTGTGCATTTCCAAATCATGTCAAATGAATTGAATTGACCACAGGTGGACCCCAATCAAGTTGTAGAAACATACCAGGAAGATCAATGAAAACAGGATGCACCTGAGCTGAATTTCGAGTCTAATAGCAAAGGGTCTGAATACTCATGTAAACAAGGCATCCGTTTAAAAAAAAAATCTATACATTTTCAAACATTTCTAAAAACCCGTTTTCGACTTTTTCATTATGAGGTATTGTGCATAGATTGATGAGGGGAAAAAATGTTTTAATACGTTTTAGAATAAGGCTGTAACGTAATGAGGAAGAAGTCAAAGGGTCTGAAAACTTTCCGAATGCACTGTGTGTGACAGAACAAAAGAGAGAGAGAGAGAGAGACTCACGGTTTTCAAAGTAGAACTTGTGGAAGTCCATGCCCTCCACCAGGTTCCCCAGAGCTTCAGGCTCAAAGGAGGTCAGACCTGGATCACAGATCCTCCTGATGGGAGAAGAGCGAGAGAGAAAGAGACTAACGCTAGTAATTCAGTAGTCAGACGTGTGAAACAACGTAGCTGTACTCACGTGTAGGCCTCAAAGTCTCCATTGTTCACCGCTTCAATCAGCTGTTCAGTTATCTTGATGATCTCCTGCTTACGAGCTAGAGGGAGAGAAGGGGGGGGGGACAAAAATGGGAGAAGAAGGATGGAAATTCAGCGATTTAGCTAAATAGGAGCAACTTCACTACTCATCCTCCACTATAGCTGTACGGTCTTCCCTCACTCTTTCTATGTATTCCACTCTCTCCCTTTTCTCTCTCTGACAGCGAACAATGGACAACTCCATACTAGTGGGTGCTCCAACTCTGTCATGGGTTTGTGTGTCTGTTCTATGTGGTGTGCATACAGTACCTTCCTTGTATGAGCGCATGTAACTGTGTCTCTCCCTTGGTGTGTATTCTTACTGTGCTGTGTGGTGGTATTGACTGTGACAGGGACAGTGTTGCTCCCTAGCAGAGCAGCAGGGGAAGCAGATTGAGCGTGCCCCGACTCGGGGTTGGAGCCTTGATCGGAGCTGTTCCACGCCATGCGCTTTACATCATGCAGAGGAACAGCTGGAACACACAACGCACGGTCAACACACACCACTCACACACAACATGAACAGTAATGAATGATGTTAGTTCACTAAGACATTGAAACAGACAGACTGTTAGGGGGGCTCTGAGAAGCTCAGCTGATTAAGAAATTTACTGACTAGATTGTGATATTAAACTACATGTCCCTTCATTATACTCAACTTCACTCGATTATATTCTATCACAGTGCAGAAACACACTTCTCTCTATGAAAACTGACAATACACAAAGGACGAATGTCCAAGCAGCACTTTGAGAAGCAGAACCGATGCCTGCCATTGGTTCAGCGCTTGCACGAGCACTGGCCAATAGGAGAGCAGCGTTGTGAGGGGGGGAGAAAAGAGCAACACTGTGGGAGGAAGATGGAGAGAAGGATAACACTAGAACATCGGAGGATGACAGGAGAGGAGAAGATGAGATCACCATCCCCTGACAGAGACACACAAACACAACTGTAGAAGGAGTGTGGGGGGGGGTCATCCTGAGAGACTGAATATCAAGAGACTGTATATCAAACCAGCCCCTCGCCCCAACCAACTCGCTCAGAGGGCCCTTTGTTAACACGCGAGGGTGACTTTCAGAGTGGTGAGAAATCCAATAAACCCATCAACTTCCGGACACACTCATGACTTAAATGATGCAATTCATGTTTTACATTTAAATAATAATCAAGCATTAATAAATATATATAAATTCCCCTTGTCGTTTTACAAGATATAAACTTCAGTAACAGTGAAATACTTAATTTGGGAGGTATTACATTTTGTCACGTGCCATGCCTTGAAATGGGACGCAAACAAATGCAAGTGACATAATTAGGGACACCTCCATGCTTTTGTATGAAGTGTCTATCTTAAGGGTCAAATTAGCCCCTAAATCCTCAATAATTCTCACTCCCTGAGCAGTGTTTCCCCAAGGATTGATTTCAGCAGCAATGGTTCACAGCAGTCATTGGGGGGGGGGGGGGGGGCTTCCTAGGGTGGTCCGGGATTATTTTTGTTGAATGACTGAGAAGGTTACTTCAGCTGACAAAAAAAAAAAAAAATCTGCTCCAAAATGCACAAATGTAATTGTTATTTTCATTTGAAACTCATCTGAAAATCGAGTTTCATTTTAATCTGTTCATCTCAATGACATCAGCCAATTCCATCTTAACCCCAAACATTTTTATGCTAACGTTACAGTTTCTTAGCTGACAACTAGGGCTGGGAATTGCCAGGGACCTCACGATACAATATTATCAAGTGACTTCGGTGCCAATATGATATGTATTACGATTCGATACTGCGATTTCATTTTAGCGATTTGACGTTCTAAATATAATGCTCACTATATGGCTGCTGCAGAGAGACAAGAGAGCCATGAGAAAACCAGTTATGATCAGTCAGAGAAATAAGTGCTGAAAACATGTTGGCCCACTATTAAAACAGATTTTTAAAAGAAAACAAGCTACAGGGTGAAAAACACCGAAGTCAAACATCGATATATCATGCAAAAATAATATTGCGATATGTAACTGTACTGATTCTCCCCATCACTACTAACAATTATTATCATAGGGCTGGCTACACTTCCAGGATTACAAGCTAGCTAGGTAGTTACCAATGGAGTTCTTTCTGACAATCTGGTGAAAATCTACGGAAGATAAGTCACTTGTTGTAACTTGGCACGCTTTTTAAGATAAGAGTGACTCGGCAGGTTTTTATTTGCTAAATGACTATAGTGGGAAAACTACTCAGCTTTGGAGCACTTGTGCATGTGGTGTAGGCAAGTGTGAATGTGCAAATGGAAGGCAGAGGGGTGAGAGGAAGGGGAAGGGAATGGTTTGGGATTCAGCAAAAAAAAAAGAAGAGGGACACACACAGGTCAGAAGACGCACAGCGGAAAAGAGGCACAAAGGTCAGGAAGAGTGGGGTCTTGCCAGGGACATCCCCGAAAAGTTGTGGGGTTGCCGTGAAAAACACTTACTGGCAGGCGAGTTGTCAGACGAGGTCAGAAGGGAAGGCATCTCCTCTGTAGCACTGCCCTGACTCATCATCACAACGCTGTCCCCTAGATTAGAACCCACACACGCAAATAATGCACACACACACAAACACGTAGGCACACACATACACGGGTGAGTCACACACACACACACACACACTGCTAGCTATAGAGCACAGGAAGATCTATCAAAAACTATGGTTAGATCACAGAGAGAGAACAAAGCAAAAGGAGAGAGAGAAGAGCAAGCAAGCGGAGAAGATAGATAAGTGTAATTTCCCTACCTTTCATATCCTCATCTGTGTTGCAACTCTCTGTAGAACCCTAGAGAGAGAGGGGGGTTAATAACACATAGTGAGCCTTATTCATATGTTGTTAACCTAACTCTGCACACAAACACCCTCACCTTGATCCCATCAGTAGCAACCACTGTATTTTGAGATTCCTGGTAGAAGACGAGCATAGAGTTACAAATCTGGTTACACACAAGTGCCTGGGGGTTAGGGTTCGAGTTGATATTAAGATGTAGGCCGGTGTGGGAAGGGGTTAGAGGTTTGTGAAGGGTCAAACATGAAACAATCTTAGACTCCAGCCAACAGAGACAAAAGACCACTGGGAAGAGAATGGAGGTTAGGGGGCCGAGTTAGGGGGCTAGGAAGGGAGTATGGACTTTAAGGTGCTAGGAGGTTAGGGTGCTAGGAAGAGATACAATGAGGGTAATGGAGGGAGAGCAGGCTAGGGTGCTAGAAGGTTAGGGAACTAGGAGGAGGGGAACATGGGATGAGAGGTGGTTAAGGTTCTGTACCATCTGTGAGGCAGCCATGCTGTTGTCCTTCATGGCATTTATAGCGCTCACGATGCTGTTCTTACTGTTGTTGTTGGTCGTGGGCTGAGACACACAAAATTAACAAACTGAAGAGAGTAATATCTTTCTTCATTTCTCTTTCATTTCCCTCTATAAATACAACAGCCTTTAATTGTCCACTAAATCAAGAAATCAAACAATCTCTTCACTAGCCCTGTCAGCCAAAGGGAGAGAGAGAGGAAGAGGGAGTGTGTGTGACAGCTCCATGACATCAGATTTCACCCGTTACCTTAGCAGCGTCCGCCTTCTTGTTCAGTAAACTTTTGCATGCTGTAAAGAGGGGAATAGAGCATAAGAGAGTTACACTGGACTTCAAACATCTCTCCTATTCCCATCCAACCTGGTCCAAGTCAAGCATCAACCACTCCTAGACCGCAGTCTGATTCTCTACGCCTTCTGCCGGCAGTGTGCACTTAACTACCCTTTCAGGGACTTAAAAGCATTGGATTGGTGTGAACATGGACTAAAGGGAGCATCCCCACCATATTCCAGACACCAGAGGCATTCTATTCCACGAAGGGGAGGGAACAAGCGCACACTTCAGGGAGAATGAGCGTGCTATAGAAGAGGCGGATGTTTAGTCACGTTACTGTAAACTATTGATTTCCTTTAGGAGGCTCCAGTCAGTCATCTCACTCTGGTCTCATCTAAAGCATTTCACTTTGCTGCGGTCCCAACTGCTTTTTAAGTATTACTGACACACACGCACGCAATTCTGGGATGCATGCAATCTCTTGGGGTTCCTTACCTTCCGTTAACAAGTGGGAGAGAGGGCGAAGAAAAGAGATGGAAAGAGAAGTCTCAGTGGTGCATTATCAGAGTGAGAGAAACAAGGAGAGGGAGGGAGGGTGGGAGACATGTTTTAGGCAGCAGGCATCAGTTGTCGGTGGTGGTTCGTGCACTGCTGGTGTGTGTGTTCTTACTGTGTGGCAGTATCGACAGGGAACAGTCTTGCGCCCTATCGGAGCGGCGGGCGGAGCAGACAGCTGCTCCGACTTGGCGTTGCAGCCTTGATCAGAGCTGTTCCATGCCATGCACTTTATATCACACAGCGGAACGGCTGGAACACGCAGTGGACCAGCCATGCAGCATCCACATCAACAACAGTTCCAAAGGTGCATAGCTTCCATTCAGCAAACAGCAGATCAGAGCTGGGCCTTGATTGGTTAACCTTTGACACCTGCCACGTCTTCTACCCAGCTACCCACAGGGCGGGAAAGCATGGTCCCCGTTCCAACATCTTCGTCGGACATATCGGTCACGTCACAGGCCAACTACATTGCAATGGTGCATTGCATCAACCAATGGCTGCATGCCAAATCCTCACAGTCGGGCATCAGATTAGCTGACATGTTAAAAACCTGAGATCTGGCAGACAGCCATTTGCAATGCAATTAACTAGAATGTGGCCATTGTCTAACATCTTCCCTTTCCTCTGTCCAGTCACCTCAGATCAGTGGCTATTTCAAGGAAGACAGGAAGTAACTTGTAAGTGTCCAAGTGTGCACTCATACCAATCCTTTTACCTCTGGGAGGGAAAGTGAACGAGTGCACACTTCAGGGAGTAGAGAATGGAAGGGAAACGGATTGTATAGGGAATACAAGTCCACATGCAGCAAGGCAACATTGTTCACACTGTAATTAATCTGGGCTACAGTGTGACGATGTGACTGGGTAAGACGGAGGGTCATAAGCAGAGAGCAACGTCTGCCTCAGCCATACACAGTGGAGGGGAAAGCACTGAAATCGCAGGGAGGTTAAGCTGCAGATGCCTTTCATAGGGCGATGATGTCATCCGTCTTCAGGACTTACTGGCAGGCGATTGGTCCACTCTCAGAGGAGAGGCCTGTGATTGGAGGGTTCTAGCGTATAGCTCTGTCAACCATCCTCATGCAGAACCAGAGCATCAATCGAACGCTCAGGGGAGACTAACTCCCCCACCCTTGTTATTGGGTCAATCCTACTATTACCCTACTTCCTAGAGACACTTGTGTAGATCTGAAAGGATCTGATAGGTGTAAATAATATGGTAGTAGCTCCAATTTGCCCTATGATCGGGTGGAATTTGCTATGTTGCTTGCACCTATCCAACCCTTCCAGAAACATTATACCGTTTCTTAGTCCGCATGGGATCGCTGACCTTAGTCCACCCACTCTCCCCCCTCTTTACCCAGGTCAGACGATGGCAGCATGCCTCCCCTGCTCCTGTCCATCCCCCAGTCAGTCAGTCGCCACAGATACACGCCGCCCCCATCCCGCCTCCCTCAACCCCCTCATGGCCGTAACCAAAGGAGGAGGGTGGGGAGGGGGGTTGATATGGTAAGGCTAATGAATTTGATGATTTCTGATGTTGACATGAGGCTAAGTGGTATTGTTGACAGAATGTGTAGTTAGATGTGTTTAGCCTGTGTGTCCATGGTATTAGCGCCATCCTTAAAAACATCCATATGGTCTCACATGAGTGTGTATGTGTTTCAGGCTAACGTGAGCTGCATTCAGGAAAGAAAGGGGCCAGATAACCTGGTGCTCCTCTTTAGAAGTAAAAAAATAATAATTATAGAATGAAGTGGGAGGGACTTAGACAGGAAGCGTGTGTAGAGGAAGTAAGAGGGCGTGTCTCTGTGACGTACCTTCCTGGGCCAGCGAGGCGGTGGAGGACACAGCAGCAGGGTTGGCATGCTGCCGGCCCACTATTGGACAGAAATACTCAGGTTGGGAGGAGCTATTCAAATCTGGGCTGGCCTAACCCAATACAGTGACCAATCTCAAATGACACCCTATTGTCCATATAGTAGCCAAAAGTAGTGCACTATATGAGGAGTAGGATGCCATTTAGGACGCAAAAATCCTATTCCCTTAAGGCCAGGTCTTCACCCTAGGGATGAGCATCTTTCCATTTCAAGACAATTCGATAAGCATCGACAAATCGATGCAGTAACATTTGTTGCATAAACACGGTCATTTTCCATTCTAAATTAAAATCTGATGCGGATGGAGCTCCTCAGCTGGGCCTCTCTGACCTGGATCTGTCTGTATGCGTGTGTAGATTCTGTATGTCTCTGGTGTATGTATATGTAGGCGCCTGAGATGAGACATAGGGGAGACTAGGCATCTAGAACCCCACTATCAGATTAAGGGGGGCAACATAGCCTACATTTTGTGCCCCCCCCACCATCACCCTCTAATTAAACTTGTCATTTTTTCAGATTAAGTGTTTGAGCTAGTAATGCATCAATATTAGTTTACGAATGAGCTATCACTATATAGTCATCTTTGGATTCCACCCTCATCTCAAAATCAAATGCTTTTGACCATTTGAAGTCTAGTGAGCTGCTTTTCGCCTCCCGCTTTTGCCGTGCAGCGCCTCGAAGTGATTGCGGACTTCTTATCGAAATCATCACCTTCACCCTGTATATCTAAAAACGACCAGAAACACTGATTGTTTAAACCAAACTACCAAAACTATTGCTGATGATGAACCTGAACAATCAAAATAAAATCTATTGTAAGCCCCGTTCAGCAGGTAGCCTATATCCAGATGAGTCTCCGGTAGCTTACTTTTAACAGCGCACAGATAAATTACAAAAGGTTGTCACATAACTAATAAAGCCTAATATCAGGCAAGCCATTTCAGCATTTCAATGCTGAAGGTCCCACGTAGATGTGCAAGATCAGGAACAGGCCGCCTACCGTGCGAAGCTGGGCACAGTTTGACTAGGTCACTGATATTGCCAGGGCTTGTTCGGCACGCAAAATGACTTGTAAAATCAATGACTGTCAATGCAGTTACATGCTTAGTTCCACAGAAGGAGAGGACACATCAGTTGTCATAAAATAGGAGGTATTTTCAGAAGGCAGAAAGAAACTAATATGAGAAAGAAATGCGTAACACTTGAATCGTTTTTTTTCTGACCGATGCATGCTTCATTTGGATCGGTTTGGAGTCCACGGAACGATGCAGTCTAATCTTAAACGTTTGAATCGGGGACCGATGGCCTATATTCCGAATCATCTTAAGTAGCAGAAGAGTGAAAGTAGAGCCTTTAAAATAGTGCCCTTTGTGACACCAGACAGACATCCACCACTCCTGAGTAAACCGCACACGCACACACTCCAGAGCCGACAAGGGGAGAGAGAGGTGCGTTAGAGACAGATACAGAACACACAGAATCTAAAACACAGTACTGCTGGAATTATAGAATCTAGAAAACAGTCTGCAATTCTAGAATCAATGACCTCCTTCTAGCACCTCTGTGCGTTGACACCTTATGACATCCTGCTCAGAACTTGCAGAGGAGCTCCTTTCATCTCCTCCTCTCCTTCAGAACATGTGTCCTGAACACACACTTCTTTGAGTACTCACTCACACACACACACTCGGCCTAAAAACCTACATTAGGTGGACTCCACCGAGGAGGAGAGGGAAGGAGGGAGTAGAGCTCCATCTGTCCTCCCCCCTCACTCTAACTGGAGCGAGGGAGGAGACACACCCACCTGAGAAGGTTCTGGACACCAGCATGGTGGTGAGGATTGCTCCCTAGGAGAGAAAGACCGAGAGAAAGGAGAGATGAGTATTAAAGACAGATGATATGTAAAGGGCAGTTAAAAAGAGGGGGTTAATGAGGAGAAGAGGAGAAAGGAGGATGTGGTCTAGGGGGGTAATGAGGAGAAAAGGGATGTGGTCTAGGGGGGTAATGAGGAGAAAGGAGGATGTGGTCTAGGGGGGGTAAATAGGAGAAAGGAGGATGTGGTCTAGGGGGGTAATGAGGAGAAAGGAGGATGTGGTCTAGGGGGTAATGAGGAGAAAGGAGGATGTGGTCTAGGGGGTAATGAGAAGAAAGGAGGATGTGGTCTAGGGGGTAATGAGGAGAAAGGAGGATGTGGTCTAGGGGGGGTAATGAGGAGAAAGGAGGATGTGGTCTAGGGGGGTAATGAGGAGAAAGGGGATGTGGTCTAGGGGGTAATGAGGAGAAAGGGGATGTGGTCTAGGGGGTAATGAGGAGAAAAGAGGATGTGGTCTAGGGGGTAATGAGGAGAAAAGAGGATGTGGTCTAGGGGGTAATGAGGAGAAAGGAGGATGTGGTCTGGGGGAGGGTAATGAGGAGAAAGGAGGATGTGGTCTAGGGGGGTAATGAGGAGAAAGGAGGATGTGGTCTAGGGGGTAATGAGGAGAAAGGAGGATGTGGTCTAGGGGGTAATGAGGAGAAAGGAGGATGTGGTCTAGGGGGTAATGAGGAGAAAGGAGGATGTGGTCTAGGGGGGTAATGAGGAGAAAGGAGGATGTGGTCTAGGGGGGGTAATGAGGAGAAAGGGGATGTGGTCTAGGGGGGTAATGAGGAGAAAGGGGATGTGGTCTAGGGGGTAATGAGGAGAAAAGAGGATGTGGTCTAGGGGGGTAATGAGGAGAAAAGAGGATGTGGTCTAGGGGGTAATGAGGAGAAAGGAGGATGTGGTTTAGGGGGGTAATGAGGAGAAAGGGGATGTGGTTTAGGGGGTAATGAGGAGAAATGGGATGTGGTCTAGGGGGTAATGAGGAGAAAAGGGATGTGGTCTAGGGGGTAATGAGGAGAAAGGGGATGTGGTCTAGGGGGTGATGAGGAGAAAGGGGATGTGGTCTAGGGGGTAATGAGGAGAAAGGGGATGTGGTCTAGGGGGGTAATAAGGAGAAAATTATGTGGTCTAGGGGGAGAGGTATATAGGGAGCAGGAGGATGAGGATGAGTGTGAATAAAGAAGTAATAGAGATGAGAAAATGAGGTGGAGAGGTATAGTGAGCCAGAGGAGAAGGAGAGGTGTAGGGAAGAAGAGGAGGAACAGGAGAAGGAGAGGTGTAGGGAAGAAGAGGAGGAACAGTATAAGGGGTGAAGGTAGCGAAGGAAAGCAGGAAGAAGAGACGTGTAGGGGTCAGTAGCAGTAGTGTACCTTGAGCTTCCTCCGAGCGTTGAACTTGCGCAGACATTCCACTGTCTCCTGTCTGTGGATCATAGACGCCACGGTGGAACGTTGCTATAGGAGGTGAGAGAGAAGTATTACACAATTAGGGTTGCAAAACTACCGGTAATTGACCAAAGTTAGCGGAATTTATAATAGTCTATGACAATATTGGAACTGTATAGCTGAATATTTATGAAAAATGTATTAACATATAGTATTAGGTTTTTATATCTGTGCCCATATTTTCCATGGTTTTCTAATAGGCCATATGGTTCAAGAGAAAATAACCTAATTACTGAAGGAAAAAAAGCATCTAATCAACAATGACATTATTTTCAATTAACTCTGCAGCTACTGACTTTGACAACTGCCACCAGTTTGAAGCCAAATCATTTACAAAAGACAGACATGGTACAATAAAGGACATTTCATGCTGACACATTTACATCTTTATCATTCCGTTTAATTTCTAAAAGCATCTGATTTGATTATTTTAAATGTGATGAGGCCACAGAGTGCCAGACATAATTACAGACACCTGTGATAATCTGAAGTACCCAAAAAAGGGCACTAGACATCATGTGATAAAACTCCATAAAAGTTTAAACAATATCGGTAGTACAGGTGAACTTTGAAAGTTAACTACAATAAAACCGTCCCATTGCAACCCTATACACAATACACAAAGCAGTATGTGAGGCGAATGTGATTTTGTGTTGCCATATACAGATTTGTGTGTGTACTTACACAGATCCATGGGTGTTTGAGAGCCTGATCAGCAGTGATTCTCTTGGAAGGGTTAATAGTTAACATCTGGTTAATCAGGTTCTTAGCCTCTGGCGTAACAGTGTCCCATTCGGGAGAGGGAAACTAGAGATGAGGCAGGAAAATGAACAGAAATACAGAGACCAGCATTTGCATTATGTACGCAACACAAATGTACTTCTTCATGTTTCATATCATGTAAACAATGTCTTCCTATAATCCAGAACGCTAAAATGCATGAAATGTGTGTATATGAATGTCTGCCATGTTAAATCTCAGTACCAGTCTTCATTAACTGTGTAACCGGAATACTAGAGACAAGGAGATGATAACCCCTTGCACACACACACACACCTCTGCAATGCGTCAGGAGGCTGACGGGATCAATAGCTGAGGTGCAGCTCTCAATCGGACACTATTAAAAATTCACCAGCTGTGCAGCCAACCTCCACGCTGTACCCTACACAAACCGACTCACATCATAGGCCCCAGCCTTGATCTGCTGGTAGAGTTTGTGTTGGTCTTCATCCCAGAATGGAGGATAGCCAACCAACAAGATATACAGAATAACACCTGGAGAGGTTGAGAGAGACCGAGAGAAAGAGAGCGGTTAGATTGTCTGTAAAAACTGGTGGAAGATGTATGATCTCTGCACCATAGATGCGTGCGTAACTATGGGACAAAACAGACAGGGATGGCTTAGACTGTTAACATGCAACTTCTATTTTGTCTCCAAATGTTTATTGAAAACATAGTTGCACAACGAGCACTTGTCGCAAATACACCATTAGTTGTTGGATAGCTAGCGATTTTTTTGTTGCCACATTAGTATTGACATGAAAATCAGTCAAAAACACCTAAAAACAAGACATTGTATCAATAACATGATAAAGCTAGCTTAAACGAGCCACCTACGATTCCCCCCATGGCAGATTGTCATTGTTGCTAGCTAAAGTATCTGACTGTTCAGAATCAAAAAGCAGGCTTCAGGCCCCATCGATGTGCGCGCATCATTTTCGTGACGTTGTCAGCCAACACGTCTATTTGTTCTTCACCTACAGTTAGAGGTTAAAGGCTCACCACAGGCCCATATGTCCACAGGCTTGCCATAGGGGTCCTTCCTCAGGACCTCAGGGGACAGGTAGCCAGGGGTACCCGCAAAACCTGCCAGGCAGAAGAAAAAAGAAGATTTAGGTCTGATGAAGGTTACTCAAAATGTACCCACCCCTCTCTTTGCCTTCTGAACAGCCTCAATTCGTCAGGGCATGGACTCTATAAGGTGTGGAAAGTGTTCCACAGGGATGCTTGCACATATTGACTCCAAAGCTTCCCACAGTTGTGTCAAGTTGGCTGGATGTCCTTTGGGTGGTGGACCATTCTTGATGCACACGGGGAAACTGTTGAGCATGAAAAAAACAACACAGCAGCAGTTCTTGACACAAACCGGTGGGCCTGGCACCTACTACCATACCCCGTTCAAAGGCACTTCAATCTTTTGTCTTGCCCATTCACCCTCTGAATGGCACACATACACAATCCAGGTCTCAATCGTCTCAAGGCTTAAAAATCCTTCTTTAACCAGTCTCCTCCCCTACATTTATTGAAGTAGATTTAAAAAAGTGAAATCAATAAGGGATCATAGCTTTCACCTGGTCAGTCTGTCGTGGAGAGAGTTCATAATGTTTGGTACACTCAGTGTGTGTTTATGACAAAACACTGTCCATAAAGAGTGTGTGTGCGCGGTCTTACCGAACCATGCCTGTTGGTCTCCCTGCACCTCGATGGCCAGGCCAAAGTCTGCCAACTTCACCGCTGCGCCCTTCATCTTACTGGCCAGGAGCAGGTTCTCAGGCTGAAGGGGTGGAGAGAGAACGTGTGTTTGTGTGTGTGTAAAGGGGGGATATGGAGAGGGGCAGAGATGCATTGGTCTATACGTAAACCCTAAATGTGCTTCGAACTCTTTGGCTTTGCCAACATTTATACATCCATATCCTGTCAATAAAAGAATATTCAATTCAGTTGGGAGAGAAAAAAAAAGGAGAGTAAAGAGAAATGGAGGGAGAGGAGTATTACGTTTTTGATTCTCTTATGTAGCTACCTAAACAATGCCTTACATTGTACTAGGTCAGGGGTCAAACTTTAATGACTGGAAGTGACAAGTGTTGAGGTTGCCGCACAATACATTTTTGTCCTTTGCACGTGCAATAGTGGCAATATATGATGTTCAGCACCACGGATATCAGTCGGATCACATTACCATGAAATCTGGCATTCAGGGTCACAGAGCAGTTGTAGCATCTGACTGGTGAAGTTGCAGGGAGAATTGAATCTTGTGAACATACATTGATTTTAAAAAATTTAAAAAATGAACCTACCAAAGGAAATATTGTTCTGCAGTGATAAATTGAAATATTCACATAACGCCCTGCAAGAAATTGAATAACGACACACATACACAAGTATTATAATGGAAACAGAAGGTTTGATTGTCCTCAATATTTATTATACTGCTTTAACTACACTGAACAAAAATAAAATGCAACCTGTCCCATGTTTCACATGCTGAAATAAAAGATACCAAAAACATTCCATATGAACTAAGCGCTGCACAAATTTGTTTACATCTTCTTTAGTGAGCATTTATCCTTTGCCAAGAATCTGGCTGTCTTTGGCTGGAATGGTTACGTGTGGTCTGCGGTTGTGAGGCCGGTAGAGCGTACTGCCAAATTCTCTATGGTAGAGCTTATGGTAGAGAAATGAACATTCAATTCCCTGGCAACAGCACACTCCCCAAAAACTTTAGACATCTGTGGCCTTGTGTTGTGTGACAAAACTGCTCATTTCAGAGTGGCCTTTTATTCTCCTCAGCACAAGGTGCATCTGTATAATGATCATGCTGTTTAATCAAATTCTTGATATGCCACACCTGTCAAGTGGATAGATTATCTTGGCAAATGAGAAAAGTTCACTAACAGGGATGTAAACAAATTTGCGTACAAACTTGAGAGAAATTACACTTGTGTTCGTATGGTACCTTTTGGGGATATTGGGACCAACACTTCACATGTTGCGTTTATATTTTATGTTCAGTAAATAAATAGCCAGGGAGTCGCAATGGGGATGTTGAAGAGCCGCGGCTTGCTGACCCCTGTATTTTACATCATGAGGCCGGTGACACTTTGCTTCTTGAAAGTCCAATATTTTTGAAAACTTCCCTGCCGACATGCAAAACATTTTTTGGACTAATGAACAAAATACCAAGATAAGTTTGTTAAATAGAGCCCCAAAACTAACGCAATGGTACTTCAGCACAGGCGGTAGCACTGTAGGTTCAGGGGTGTGTAAGAAATATGTGCCATTCACTACCACAATTAAATCGGCACACTTGCCAGTGGTGTAAAGTACTTCAGTAGTACTTTAGGGTATTTTTACTGAAGGTGGGTTTTTGACAAATTTTACTTCACTACATTCCTAAAGAAAATAAAGTACTTTTTACTCCATACATTTTCCTTGACACCCAAAAGTACTTGTTACATTCTGAATGCATAGCAGGACAGAAAAATGGTCCAATTCACACACTTACCAAGAGAACATCCCCTTTCATCACTACTGCATCTGATCTGGCAGACTCAATAAACACAAATGCATTTGTAAATGATGTCAGTGTTGGCGTGCCCCTGCCTATCCGGAAATGTTTTAAACAATAACATGGTGCGGTCTGCTTTGCTTGATAAAAGGAATTTGAAGTGATTTATACTTTTGAGATATATATATATATATGAGAGATTTTAAAAATGTGTTAAATTGATTTAACCTTTATTTAACCAGGTAAGCTAGTTGAGAACCATCATTTACAACTGCTACCTGGCCAAGATAAAGCAAAGCAACGCGACAGAAACAACAGAGTTACATGGAACAAAACAAGCGTAGTCAATTACACAATAGAACAAAAAGTCTATATACAGTGGCATGAGATTCTCTCCCTCCAAATACTTTTACTCAAGTAGTATTTTACTGGGTGACTTTCTATTATGGGATCTATACTTTTACTCAAGTAGTATTTTACTGGGTGACTTTCTATTATGGGATCTATACTTTTACTCAAGTAGTATTTTACTGGGTGACTTTCTATTATGGGATCTATACTTTTACTCAAGTAGTATTTTACTGGGTGACTTTCTATTATGGGATCTATACTTTTACTCAAGTAGTATTTTACTGGGTGACTTTCTATTATGGGATCTATACTTTTACTCAAGTAGTATTTTACTGGGTGACTTTCTATTATGGGATCTATACTTTTACTCAAGTATCACAAATCGGGTACTTTTTCCACCACTGGCACTTGCTAGCATTAGCGTGAAAGGGCTGGGTTTTCATGAACAAACAAGTCGAGGCTTAGCCCTCACTTGCCAATCAGAACGTGCTTCACGGCGAAATATCTGTTTGCTTCAAATGGTATATTTACCGTATTTTATGCATTGCCTTAGAATCAACTCCAATGTTAGTCTAAGTTTGTGAAATGGCTTACAGAAACCAAATCAAATGTAGACCTATCTTTGCTAAATACGTTAACTTGAACGTTTGTAGTCCACATAACCACATCTGCCGCCCCAGGTTTCAAATTATTTGTTCAGCCATGATGCAATTTACAGTAGGCCCCTATATCAGTGTGAATGCAATTGAAGCCATGCAGTTACTTAGAACCTTGGGCCAGTAACCGAAATGTTGCTGGATCAAATCCCTGAGCTAACAGGGTAAAAATCTGTCATTCTGTCCCTGAACAAGGCAGTAAACCATCTGTTGCCCTGTAGTCCATCATTGTAAATAAGAATTTGTTCATAACTGACTTGCCTAGTTAAATAAAAGGTTCAATGTAAAAACAACAACTTATTTTTTAAAAAAGCCTGTGTCATACTTACAGGCACCATCATTTCTCCCCGTGGGCATATAATATTAAAACACAGACTATGAAGGGTTTTACGCACATCCACACTTTTCACAGGAGCTGGACAAAGATCCAATATGAAGAGAAAGGGAGAATGTCCAGTCACCTTTACATTTCCCAAATAGGCCTATGTTTTATGAACATAAATCAGAACCATTTCACAGATCAGATCACATTCACACAATCTCCAGCAGTGGCATTGCAAGCCTTGCCACGGACATTGTCGCCATGAAGGTGAATCATTGGATTTGAATAAAAATGTAATGAAAAACAAGCAATACATTTTTTTTTTAAACAAACAATGTTAAAAGACACATTGCTGTTGAACCAGCCTTTGCCATAGCAGGCCTAGGGCAGGTCTTGGGTGTTTAACATATGAAAACAAGCCATTTTCTTTCTTTCTTTATTTTTTTTCTTTTTTTTACAGGTAACTTCTAAATACGAGGTTCACCGGTATTCAGGTTCTCATCTCTCGTTTCACAGTGCATGGACACGTAGTCTACATCATGGAGAGGGTGTAATGCACGTCAAATTTTTTTACCTGGATGCCTAAAATAAATGTGGGCCTGCCTACAATACATAGATTTAAAAAAGGGAATGTCAGCTCACCGTTGTACTCCTCTCAAACTTGATATTTTAAGAAAGCTTTGGTGATGATCTATTTCCAAGCGGTCTCAGGAGTCAAACGGTTTATGGACAGTCTTGACTACTTGGCATTCGGCAAACAAATAAAGAAGCCTTCATTGAGAGGAGGCCATGCTTGGTTTTAGAATTAAATAAAAAAGTGGGAAAACATTTGTTTTTATGTTTCTAAATACGAAGTATACATGCACCAAAAGCACTTTAGGCTACTCGTTTCATGCACATATGGGCAGTGTGTGTCACGGCTGGATAGGCTGCTTTTCCGTTGTCAAAATCCATGCCATAACCAGCTGAGTTATCACAAAAAAATATTCTTAAATATTGCTATCAGTGCTGCCTGAAATTATCACTTGAGATCATGTTTTTCCAGCTGAGCTGAAGCGGGCGGATGTAAAATTGCCAAACCTGGCGTTAGGGCTGGAAAACGCCTGATTTTACATGATGAAATTGTAAACTAACGTGCGTTTTGACACCAGCGCCCCTTTAACGCCAACCAAATATAGAGCCCTTTGAGTGGATTTTTCCTTTAAGCCGTTTTGGAATTGTCCACATTTGACAGTGTGTGGGTCTCCATCTCTCCTACAATTATCTCTGCAGCCATATATTGACATATGGTGGTAGCCATGGAAACCACTTGAGTCATTTAGACAGCACTGCAGACTGCATGCGCATGCGTGTGTGTGTGTGTGTAAAGGACTGCAGTAAAAGCCCACTCAGGAAAAAAGGCCAACGAAGCAGACAGCACACAATAGGTAATACAGCTAACCTCAGTAGAGTGATACAAGCAATGTCATATATATACACACACAAATACACACTGAACAAAAATATAAAGGCAACATGCAACAATTTAATTGATTTTACTGAGTTAAAGTTCAGATGAGGAAATCAATCAAGTGAAATAAATAAATTAGGCCCATATCTTTGGATTTCACGACTGGGAATACAGATACCTGTGCTTCACATTATGCCTCAAAATCTCATGGTATTTCTGTGCATTGTGTTGGTTGTCCATAGCTTATGCCTGCCCATACCATAACCCCACCATGGGGCACTCTAATCACAACTCTGACATTAGCAAACTGCTCGCCTACATGTGATCTGCGGTTGTGAGGCCGGTTGTTTACATCTTTGTTAGTGAGCATTTATCCTTTTGCCAAGAAGCTGATTAACCAGATGTGGAAGTCTTGGGCTGGCGTGGTTACGTGTGGTCTGCAGTTGAACGTACTGCCAAATGGCAGAAAGGGGGGAGGGGGAGGATTTAAAAATAAATTAAAAAACTCAAAATTGGAGAGAGTACACCACAAGGTTGCACTCACTCTCCCAGCACAGTGAATTCACAATGCAGATGGTTTCTATCACCCTTCACGCAGAGAGAGAACATTATAATTTATGCTGCTGCGCTTGCTTTTCACAAGTGCCGCTTTCTATCATCCAATCACAAGTCATTAACCCAGCACTAGGCTACAGTCAGAGCTAGTGCCTCGGTGTGGCAAGTTATTAGGCGATATCTAGGCTAATAAATGGAAGATGGAATTGTAATGACAGAACTAAAAAAGTTAACTAAAAGAGAAGGACAAGCTACAACACCAAGAGCCAACAGGTAGGCTGCTACTTAATAATCTGAATGGAGTGGTTGATATTAACAGTAGGTCGGAAGCTAACGTTAGCTAGCTTCTCTCAGTTTAATGTAGTCAAGACGGGCATTATGTAACAAGATGAGATAAATAACTAGCAATAAGTTAGTCTACCGGTGTGAGTGGACTTGGTTGCCATCTCCCTGCTCCCCTTGTCCTTCAGACACACACTGCCCCCTACCCCGCTCCCTGCATGAGTTGCTTCTCTCCCTGCAGTAGAGCTCCAGTTAATAAAGTAGCAAAGAAATACAAATAACATCACAGCATTGTTGCATTACGTATGTTACATTCTTATTTCCCTTTATGATGATGATGGGGACCTGTTAGTGGGAGTTTTGTGATAACAAAATGACATTCACAGTGCAGTTAAGGATTTTTTCTTAACGTTAACCCAATCTCATTTTATACGTTCATACCCCTAGTGCAGAAGAGAGTGAAAAAGAGGCAGTGAGAAAAGACGAGGGCTAAAGAGGTCAACAGAGAGAGAGAGCGGGCCTTTGTGAAAGGGAGGGGAGCGAGTGGAGAGAGAGAGAGGGGGATAAAGAGGGAGATGAGAGCAGTGCGTTGCCATGGCCACGAACAGAGGTGTGTGTGTGTGATAGTTAAAGCAACACACACGCACACCACAGAAACACACACACACACCTTGAGGTCCCGGTGGACGATGTCATGCTGGTGGATATGTTGGACACTCTCCAAGATCTGGTTGATACACTGACTGGAGAGGAAAGGGTGAGAAGGGGGTTGAGCGTGAGAAAAGGAGAAAACAATCAGTCATCTTTTCATCACTAAACACATGCTTGATTTGTACAGAAAGCTCAACAGGTCTGACAAAGAGACAAAGTAGTGAGACAGATTTATTACAATAGTTGCTTTAAACTTTTCATTACTGTACCCATATCACATTTTGCTGTGCCTGGAGTACCCCCTCATAAGCATTTGACCAACTTGGCCTATGTTCTTTTGAGACTTCCCAAGTACCCCAAATGGATAAGCCAGCTAGCAAAAATACTGTTAAGACTGTCTGCTGGTTGTGAGGCTCAGAGGTGAAAGGTCAAATCAGTCTTGGGAAGGGCGTGTTGCTGACCCCATGTGGCTTGTAGAGTGTGTGAGTGTGTGTGTGTGTGTCTAAAGCC
The DNA here is from genome assembly GCF_034236695.1 of Oncorhynchus nerka. Taxonomy (NCBI): domain Eukaryota; kingdom Metazoa; phylum Chordata; class Actinopteri; order Salmoniformes; family Salmonidae; genus Oncorhynchus; species Oncorhynchus nerka. Next base: position 14,479,573 of record NC_088411.1, on the reverse strand, counting down.
CTGGTCAGCACTAATCAAATTATTTCATGGACACGTCCCTTAATGCAACAAAGAGCATCACCTAACAGCAAGATTGAGGAGAAGAGAGTGAGAGGGAGGGAGGGAAGAGAGAGGGAGTAGAGATAAGAAGGAAACAAAAAGGGAAAGAGGGAGAGATGAGGAGAAGAAGAGAATGGGTTATAGGATATATAGGAAGAGGGAGGAGAGGGGATAACAAGACATGACAATGCAGCAGACATGAATACAAGGAAACCCATAGTCAGCCTGTGTGTGTGCGCGCGCCACGTGAAATCACGCCACTCTCCCACGGTTTTGACCCGCGCTGTGCGGCACAGTAACCATGGTAACAGTAAATAGGGATTGCCCACCTGGCATCAGCCTCGCTGTAGTACTCCCTAGCAACGATGTCCTCAAACAACTCTCCTCCCGTCACCCTAAGAGAGAGAGAGAACATGACTGTTATCATACATAATAAAGCTCATTCACAAGCCTGAAATGTGCACGCGTGTTATACTTACAGATCAAAGACAAGGTAGTGAAAGCCTTCCTCTGAGATACTGTCATGTAGCCTCACTAGAGAAAAGAAAGGGAAAGAGGGTGGGGAAGAGGGAGAGAAAGAGAATTGAGAGATTTTAAAAAGTGGAATATTACAGGCTAGTGGCTAGGGCTCAGTTTTGTAATTCTAAATCTGACCTACTGTATGGTTTGTTTAAGGGTTCAGGTTAAGGTTAAAGGTGATGTAAAAAGGTACATTTTGCTGTGCAATAAGCAGCAGGTCGACCCTGCAGCAAGTACAGTACATGTGCTCATATCACTATCCCCTCAGTCTCTCCCCTCTATCTGTCCCACTCTCTTTATCCAAAGTTTATAGGCCAAATGAGAGAAGGGGGTGAGAGAGGGAGAAGTACAACAAAAAAAAAGGAGAACGAAAAGGGAGAGTGTGAGAAAAGGAAGGAGACCATGCCTGAGGGGCAGAGCAATCTGGGACACTGGAGAAAAAAAATATTATAATAATAAATAAGGAGGCAGAAAGAAGGTAGAGGGAGACATGATAGAGGGATACAAATGAAGGAGACAGCACAAAATTGTCATTGACTCATTGGTATGGCCTCATCCCGCTCTCATATTTTCTCTTCCTCCTCTGTTCTCTCCTCCTGGTCATCTTTATTTTTTAACCCCGAACTGATTTTAACAATAATTATTGTCCTCAAATCGATTACTTTTTCTAATCCTCAATTTGAAAACAAAACCAGTAGACAAACAAATACAGAGGCTGACATCCAGACAGAGAGATATACACTCAGACATACAGATTGACAGAAACACTTAGAAAAAAAGGGTTCCAAAGGGTTCTTTGCAGAGGGATAAGGTTCTGCAGTGTATGTAATAGCATAACAGATTAGTTCAACTGGAATGACTCAACTCACGGTTGCCCAAGAAGAGTTGCGCACAAAGCACGGCCCAAAATATTCTGAGTCACCGCCCCTACATTTTAATTACCACTAAAAGAAGACAGAACCCTTTTTTCAACTGCAAAGAAGTAAAATAGTGTAATTCAGACTGTCAAATCGGTGCGATGTGTTTTCTACATAACGAAAAGCCCTTCAACGGTTCTTCGAGTTAGAAAAAAAAGGGTTATTTTAGTGATAATTCAAATGTAGGGGCGCTGACTCAGAATATATTGGCCCGTGGTTTGTGCACAGCTTTTTTTGTGCAACAGTGAGAGAGAGCCATTCCAGTATAACTAATCTGTTATAATCTAATCTGTTATGCTATTAAATGCAGTGCTTTCAAAAGTATTCAGACACTTTACTCAGTACTTTGTTTCAGCCTCTTTGGCAGCGATTACAGCCTCAAGGCTTCTTGGGTATGACGCTACATGCTTGGCAGACCAGTATTTGGGGAGTTTCTCCCATTCTTCTCTGCAGATCCTCTCAAGCTCTATCAGGTTGGATGGGGAGTGTCACTGCACAGCTATTTTCAGGTTCGATGGGGTTCAAGTCCGGGCTCTGGCTGGGCCACTCAGGACAATTAGAGACTTGTCCCAAAGCCACTCCTGCATTGTCTTGGCTGTGTGCTTAGGGTCGTTGTCCTCTTAGGAGGTGAACCTTCGCCCAGTCTGAGGTCCTGAGCGCTCTGGAGCAGGTTTTCATCAAGGATCTCTGTAATTTGCTCCGTTCATCTTTCACTCGATCCTGACTAGTCCCCCAATCCCTGCTGCTGAAAAACATCCCCACAGCATGATTCTTCACCATGCTTCATCGTAGGGATGGTATTGGCCAGGTGATGAACGGTGCCTGGATTCCTCCAGACATGACGTTCGGCATTCAGGCCAAAGAGTTCAATCTTGGTTTCATCAGACCAGAAAATCTTGTTTCTCATGGTCAGAGTCCTTTAGATGCCTTTTGGCAAAAATCCAAGCGGGCTAAAGAGTGGCTTACGTGTTGGTCACCCTACCATAAAGGGCTGATTGACGGAGTTCTTGAGATGGATGTCCTTCTGGAAGGTTCTCCCATCGCCAGAGGAACTCTGGAGCTCTGTCAGAGTGGCCATCGGGTTCTTGGTCAGCTCCCTGACCAAGGCCCTTCTACCCCAGATTGTTCAGTTTGGCCAGACAGCCAGCTCTAGGCAGAGTCTTGATGGTTACAAACTTCTTCCATTTAAGAATGTTGGAGGCCACGGTGTTTAACCTGCAGAATTTATTTTGGTACCCTTCCCCAGATCTATGCAGACAGAATCCTGTCTCAGAGCTCTACGGACAATTCCTTCAACCTCATGGCTTGATTTTTGCTTTGACATGCACTGTCAACTAGAGGTCAACAGATGAATTGGAATGGCCGATTAATTAGGGCCGATTTCAAGTTCATAACAATCGGAAATCGGTATTTTTGGGCGCCGATTTGTATTTTTTTTTTATACCTTTATTTAACTAGGCAAGTCAGTTAAGAACACATTCTTATTTTCAATGACGGCCTAGGAATGATGGGTTAAATGCCTTGTTCAGGGGCAGAACGAAAGATTTTCACCTTGTCAATCTTGCAACCTTACAGTTAACTAGTCCACCGCAATAACGACCCGCCTCTCTCTCGTTGCACTCCACAAGGAGACTGCCTGTTACGCGAATGCAGTAAGCCAAGGTAAGTTGCTAGCTAGCATTAAACTTATCTTATAAAAAACAATCAATCATAATCACTAGTTATAACTACTAATCCAGGTTAGCAGGCAATATTATCCAGGTGAAATTGTGTCATTTCTCTTGCGTTCATTGCACGCAGAGTCAGGTTATATGCAACAGTTTGGGCAGCCTGGCTCATTGCGAACTAATTTGCCAGAATTTTACGTAATTATGACATAACATTGAAGGTTGTGCAATGTAACAAGAATATTTAGACTTGGGGATGCCACCCGTTAGATAAAATAGCGAACGGTTCCGTATTTCACTGAAATAATAAACGTTTTGTTTTCGAAATGATAGTTTCCGGATTTGACCATATTAAATGACCAAAGGCTCGTATTTCTGTGTGTTATTATGTTATAATTAAGTCTGATTTGATAGAGCAGTCTGACTGAGCAGTAGCAGGCTCGTAATCATTCATTCAAACAGCACTTTTGTGCGTTTTGCCAGCAGATCTTCGCAAGCACAGCGCTGTTTATGACTTCAAGTTTATCAGCCTAATGGCTGGTGTAACCGATGTGAAATGGCTAGCTAGTTAGCTGGGTGTGCGCTAATAGCATTTCAAACGTAACTCGATCTGAGACTTGGAGTAGTTATTCCCCTTGCCCTGCAAGGGCCGCGGCTTTTGTGGGGCGATGGGTAACGATGCTTCGAGTGTGGCTGTTGTCGATGTGTTCCTGGTTAGAGCCCAGGTAGGGGCGAGGAGAGGGACGGAAGCTATACTGTTACACTGGCAATACTATAGTGCCTATAAGAACATCCAATAGTCAAAGGTATATGAAATACAAATGGTATAGAGGGAAATAGTCCTATAAATACTATATTAACTACAACCTAAAACCTCTTACCTTGGAATATTGAAGTCTCATGTTAAAAGGAACCAACTTTCATATGTTCTCATGTTCTGAGCAAGGAACTTAAACATTAGCTTTCTTACATGGCACATATTGCACTTTTACTTTCTTCTCCAACACTGTTTGTGCATTATTTAGACCAAATTGAACATGTTTCATTATTTATTTGAGGCTACATTTATTTTATTGATGTATTATATTAAGTTAAAATACGTGTTTATTCTGTATTGTTGTAATTGTCATTAAAACAAAACAAAAAGGCCAATTAATCGGTATCAGCTTTTTTGGTCCTCCAATAATCGGTATCGGTGTTGAAAAATCGGTCGACCTCTACTGTCAACAGTGGCCTACTGACAAGTGTGTGCCTTTCCAAATCATGTCCAATCAATTGAATTTACCACAGGTGGACTTCAATCAAGTTGTAGAATCAAGGATGATCAATGGAAACAGGATACACCGGAGCTCAATTTCGAGTCTCCGAGCAAAAGGTCTGAATACTTATGTAAATAAGGTATTTCTGTTTAATACACTTGCAAATATTTCTAAAAACCTGGTTTTCGCTTTGTCATTATGGGTTGTGTATATAAAAATAAAATTTAAATATATTTTAGAATAAGGCTGTAACGTAACAAAATGTGGAAAAGGGGAAGGGGTCTGAATACTTTACGAATGCATTGTATATGACTATGTGATGGTGTCTTGTGAAAGACTCACGTATGGCCTTGGGTCAATTGAGGTCGTTTGACTAAGTATGGGTTGTAACTATAGCGGAGCCCTTTTTTGGTGCCATATAGAACCTTTTTTTTAAATGGTTCTTTATAGCACCATACAGGTTCCATTTAGAACTTTATGAGCATGGTTATTTATAGAACCTTTAAAAGAAAATCCATATAGCATCAAAAAGGGTTCTGCTATGGTCACAAGCCAAGAACCCTTATTTGGCACTATATAGAACCATTTGTTTTTAGTATGTACCAAGACCCTTTTTCATCCTAAGAACAGTTTTTGGAAGAAAGGGTTATTTGATGATTCTTGGAAAGGCAAGAAGGATTATTTGGAAGGCAAGAAAGGGTTCTACATAAAAACCTTTGGAATCATTTTTTTTTTATTGTAGATTTTTTTTATAGTGCTTAAGCATTAGTGTTAAACTCCTGATATTAAAGTTTAAACATTGAGGCAAAGTATTCTGATAAGTTTAAAATTATAGGTAGTTTAAAAACATTCACACATCTATGTTATGGGTATATATCTGGTATTCTGTTAATAATTTTACAGTACTGGCATAGTTGATATCTTTGTCATGATGTCGGTCTTTAAATATTTACTGTAATTTTATTGAGCAGAGAGTAGGAGAATAGGAGGGAGTCAGTGACCCAGCAGTGTAATAATTTAGCCCAAACAACTACCTCTCCCCCTACTGTATTTATTTAGCTCCTTTGCAAGAAATTATTTCTCTACTTTGCACATTCTTCCACTGCAAATCTACCATTCCAGTGTTTTACTTGCTATATTGTATTTACTTCGCCACCATGGCCTTTTTTGCCTTTACCTCCCTTATCTCACCTCACTTGCTCACATTGTATATAGACTTATTTTTCGACTATTATTGACTGTATGTTTGTTTTACTCCATGTGTAACTGTGTTGTGTCGAACTGCTTTGCTTTATCTTGGCCAGGTCGCAATTGTAAATGAGAACTTGTTCTCAACTTGCCTACCTGGTTAAAACAAGGTGAAATAAATGAATGTATTTTTTGGTAGACAACAAATTAGCCAGTGTTACCAACAGTTTGAGTTTAAAACATGTCTAGTGTTGTTTCAGGAGTTAATTTAACACTCAGGTGACTGCGTGGTGTTAGAGAACCCCAGTGTTGGTGTAAATAACCAGAGTTGAGTGTAACACATTTTTACTCTGAATTAGGGATGCAAATGCTGGTACATTTTGCTGCAGTCTAACTCACACTTATTAACCGGTCAACAAACAAAGTTTTCCAAACAGTAAAATGACGTGATCAACAGAGATCTGTATATGATGACGAGATGCTAATGTTTCCGCACTAACAATGGGAGTCGTCACAAGGCGAAGGCAGGCGACAAGTTTAGGCCCAAAATAAGCCCATAGAAACGCATTGGTCTTATTTTGGCGGGAATGAAACCTCTTGCTTTGCCTCTTCCTCTCTGATACTATGCATGCATACAAGGACCAGACATTTTTCATTAAGAGCTTATTGGAAACATGCAACAATCTTACTCAAAAGGCTAGAGCCTATTATTGAACATGCAACTCCTGTAATGAAGCAGCAAATTAAAACGCAATTTAACCATTTGCGAAAATGCAATTCGAGTTATACACGGTTCTAAACAGCACACCTAATGCGAGCAGTTGTGAGAGATAAATCTCTGTTAGAAACTTCTAAAGACGGGGAATCGAAGAGCAGGAACTAGGATGTGTTGCTGATATGACAAGGATTGTGCCTTTGGCTTCTGGACAACGAAAGAAAGTTGATATGAAAACCAATAGAAAAAGGAGAGAAACGCTGGTTAATGGCTGGAGGAAGTCTTGATTAAATAATTGCCTCCACATTTCTATGGTTGGATTTTGGCAAGGCTACTCTGAAGCAAAGACATGCCCCATTATTTGAAGTAAAGTCAACTGTTCACGTTTCAAACAATTATACTGCCTCTAGCTCACATTGTAAAGTGGTGGTTGACACGCCGATAGTAAACAGTAGGCAGACTATAGCCTACACACCCATATGGCGAATGGGAGGCGCGCCTTAATTACGAGCAGAGATTGAGAAATAAAAATAGCTCCTTTTAAAAATGGTGGCCACCAACGTTAACACACGATTGCATTTAGAATTGTTACTGGTTGCGCAATGACTAGGCTTATAAAAGCCGGTTTCAAAAATACACAAGCAGCAATTTTATTCCACAAAATTATGCAAATGAACCTATAGACTGATAAGCATGACAGGTCAAATGTGTTTTAAGCGACTAATGGATCAACGGGTAACATCCATACTCTGAATTGAGTAATACACTCAAAACCACATGCAATATCATATTACCCAGCATGCTCTATTGCAGGTTGATCTTTTTTTTTCATGTACATTGATTGGTTGGTTGAGTCATCTTATGAAACACAAAGATCAATAACAGATTTTTTTTAATCCAATCTTTTAGCAGTTTTATTTATTAAACCTGTTACTGAGACAGTTGTTCCAGTTTAGATGATTTAGGTAGTCTCAGTAATCAATCTGCCCTCTCTGGCAGTCATTCTGAATGCAGGTTGCGGGTGATTAAAGGTAGTCAGCAAAACATTATTGCGATGCGCAAGATGCAAGACTTCGCTCTCACAGTCAAACACAGTATCCTGAGCAAGTGGAGAAGATTAGCATCGCGCTCCAACGCTTTCAGTCGTTGAAGAAATTGGCCCACAATGTTGGCTTACTTCGTGCATCTATATCATATCGCTGACTCTACATTTAAAAAGTTCCACATGTTGGATTTCCTTACTTTGGCTGGATTCCAATTTGAAATTACACATCACTTTGCAAGCCAGCATGACGTGACTTGCAGGCCTGATGTGGCCTATAGACCAGGAGCTTCAGACCACTGTGTTAGGGTATAACTAGGCTTTCAAAGAACAGTCTTATATTATATGTAATGTCATAAAGACTTTACCAAGTACCAAAAATATGTTATCTTATGAGGAAGTCATAAGCACCTTTAAGAGTGTAGAGAGGGGCCTCCCGGGTGGCGCAGTGGTTGTGCCACCAGAGACTCTGGGTTCGCGCCCAGGCTCTGTCGTAACCGGCTGCGACCGGGAGGTCCGTGGGGCGACGCACAATTGGCCTAGCGTCGTCCGGGTTAGGGAGGGTTTGGCCGGTAGGGATATCCTTGGCTCATCGGGCACCAGCGACTCCTGTGGCGGGCCGGGCGCAGTGCGTGCCAACCAAGGTTGCCAGGTGCACAGTGTTTCCTCCGACACATTGGTGCGGCTGGCTTCCGGGTTGGATGCGCGCTGTGTTAAGAAGCATTGCGGCTTGGTTGGGTTGTGTATCGGAGGATGACTTTAAACCTTCGTCTCTCCCGAGCCCGTACGGGAGTTGTAGCGATGAGACAAGATAGTAGCTACTAAACAATTGGATACCACGAAATTGGGGAGAAAAAGGGGTAAAATTCAAAAATAAGATAAAAAGAGTGTAGAGAGATAGAGACGACAAACCTATGTTGGAGTGTTTGAGAAGACGGCAGATGCGAGCCTCTCGATCCAGCTTCTGGTGATCTGAGGAGAAGACCAAAAAATTAAGTTAGGGAATCTTATTTCACGTAAAAGAAAGATTCTCTAATATATATACACATACATACACACACAACTGTATATGGTGTGAATGTTTGTGGAGGTGACTCGCAGCTCCAGCTGTGGAACATTGCTATGCCAGCACTTTGTCTAGCAGGGGACACATGATGAAATTGGAACACACACACACCCCCGCCCCTCGTCGTCACTGTTAGCAAGGCGGTTGCGAGAGGTTAGAGGTAAATCTGGGGTAAACCTAGCAACGGCATAGAGAGTGAGTCAGAAGTGTGACTGCTACAGGGCTCCAAAACAGAGGGAGAGCATGCACACAGACAGCACTTATTTGCATTAATTAAATCTGAGTATTTGATACTGCAACACTGAATATCTTAAACTCAAGTACTGGCAATTTCATCTGAAACCCTGTCTAACAAACAAACACACATTAGACCCACGCACAGACACTGCAATGCACACCCATCCTTCTTTCTCTTCACATTATACATTTCAGCCAAACAAATGCGGCACTCCTATACTGCTGCTAACCAGCCTTACAGCCGAACACACAGTTCCCCCACCCCCCCATGCCTCCCTCTACTATTCCTTAAGCCATCCACCTCCCCCATCACTGCTCTGCCTTCTTCCATTCCTGATTGCCTCTCTCCCCTTCCATCTTTCCCACTACCCCTCTCCTTTTTCTCCTCCCCATGTAGGCTATAGATTCTCTCTCCCCCTTCTGCAAAGGGAAAAAGTACAGAAACTTGTCTCATTTCACTACTGGCACATAGAGAGCGAGAAATAATTATATGAACTTACCATTTGTGAAAAGAGGTAGGGCTGGGCGTAATTGCCAAAATATCATCACTGAGTTTCTCATTTTTGACGGTATTTGGTGTTTCTGAATAATAACAGTTCAAATATGCTTTATGGGTAGTGCATGGTAACAAATTCATTCTAAGTGATTAATGGGCTTTCTCCATTCTGACTGCATTATACTGTTCAACCAAAAACAAATAGGACAAAACTGACAGTGAAGTACTCCTATTTGTAGAACAATGCATAGGAATCCAAATCCTCTTTTGTAGACGACTCAAACTCTGGTACTGAACCAATGGTTTTTTAATTTGTTCAATTCCAGCATTCACTTCAAGCATTTCAATAAATGACTTAATTTGCTGCACTAATTTGGTAACATTTACACACCGTCAGGTTCTTCTTTTGTCTTTGTATGCCTCTATTTGACAGAATAATTATTCTCCTCAGAAGGCATTTTTGCTTCAACTTCACTTCTTACTTCCGCCACTAGGGGTAGTCAGACAATTTTCTGGGATCCATTTGGCAAGCTTGCCCTCCAGAAGTTGTTAACTTGTGTTAGCTAGCAGCCCTCAGTTGTAAGCAGTTTTTTTTATAGTTTTTTTTAACTGGCGACAATCTTCTGTCCTCTTTTAGAGTCATTAGTGAATTATTTAATGTAACATATGAAACATTAAAAAACTATTGTAGACGGTAAAGTAAAACTCCAATCTGGTCTGTGAATGAATGAATAGCGGGATATAGTTTACAGTTTACCACCCAGCCCTAGAAAAAAGGATCACAACTTCCCATTGCATGTGTGGTGCGTGTTCAGCACGGCATACTACAGCTTTTGCTGATTCTTTCGATTATTTCTTGATGTGTGCATGTCTGTGTATGGGCGTGCACAATGCATGTGTGTATGGCGGTAGTAGATGGGACAGAGAGTGCTGCAGGGTTAACTCATTACTGGCACTTCCTGCTGTTCTCTAATTGGCCATCTGCTCCACCGGGAGGCGGGCCTATAGCCATATTACATCAGGGAGAGAAGGAGAGGCAAAACACACACACACACACACACAACTAGCCCGCCTCAGATTATGACGGTGTTTAGCGGAGCTTTAAGAGACTTATTACCCATGGGGCAGTGCGCTAGGTCAAACAGGCCCAATGGTGCTAAAAACGACACTTAAATCCTTAAATCCTACCAGGCACACTGCCACCGGTGTACACACACTACGTATAGACGGGTTGCCTGACGTCACAAAAACGATGTACGCGCAACGCACAGGCACTAGGCTGTGTGTTATGAATCTGGACGGTCAGATAGCTAGCAACGATGGCAAGAAGCTGACGTGGTGAATCTTGGGTAGCTCGTCGTATCTTGTTATTGATTACATGTCTTGTTTTGACTCATGTCACGTCTACGCTAATATGGCTCAAATTCACTAGCTAACTGACCAAGAACTGTAATGATGTATTTGAGAGACAAGGGCTCATTGTGAAAGCGTATTCACGTTTCCAATATTCAATGAGAGGAAATAGTTGACATGTTGTCAAAAATCCTTTGATTCTAAGCCTACCCCATCTGTTTTCCCCCAAGGGTGGCGCACGCATCGTTTTGTTGCTAAACAACCCACCCATCTATGGCTATTCCTCTAATCTCTAAAATTTTCCCCTTCTCACTATTCCTCCTCCTCCCTACACTCTCTGTCTGCATCTCCCTCCACCTTTCCTCTCCGTCTCTAGACATAGATCACTGCAAGACCGTCTGAGTCCCTTCCATCCTGACACACACACACACACACACATTTAAATTCTGTACAGAGCTTATCATTTGACTGCTACCAGGACAAGATTGTTTCAGAATACCAAATACCTTCCCTAATGTGACACTATTAACACACACGCAGGCACAGAGAACGAAGGGGCTAACAGGGAGGTGTGTATGATCCGTGGGGTTCTTAGACTAAATATATATCTCATCAGGGGCTAACTGGATTAGCCTCTATACTGACCAATCCGCTAGCTACTGACGGGTGGGAGGAAGTGAGAGAGCAGGAGGGGTATCGAGCAAAAAGCCAGGACTGCTCAAACTGAACAGAAAAAAAAAAAGAACGGGCGAGCGAGAATGCGTGCTGACTGCAGAGGAGGGCAGCTCTGAGCTGAGGCAGCACACAGTCCCCAGACACACTGTCTATGTGTGTGTGTGAGAGAGAGAGAGAGAGAGGTCTGTATGCTTAGAAAAGTCGTGACCCCGTATGCCTACAGCCCACAGTGGAGCTCGGCCTCCTTGGTAAACATAGTTCCCACATAATCTACCACCCCCTCCCTCCCCCCACACAATCTCAGAAGCAAAATCTTGAGTATGCAGAATATTTTATCAAAGTTAGAATGTATGATAACATTTGTCACAAGAGATTACACAAACATGACACATTAGCTACTCATGGTCAACTGAAGACATCTGACAGTCACCAATTTGTACAGCAGATCACAGGGATGAACATCGCACCCCTCCCCACAAATCTACCACTGACCGCTGTGTGTGTGTGTGTGTGTGTGTGTGTGTGTGTGTGTGTGTGTTACCTCTGGCTGAGAGTTTCTTGGTGTTGATAATTTTGGCAGCAAACTCCTGACCTGATGACTTCTTCACACATCTGCGGACCACTGAAAACGCTCCCCTGAAAACAAGGCAAGCAATGATCAGGGGGTTGACATTTAGTATACTAACGCCCAGGCAAACACACACACACAGGGGGGTTGGCCATCAACACTGATACACAGCATGGAGCCATAAAAATGAAATTGACAGTGTACTGCAGGGCTCTCCAACCATGTTCCTGGAGAGCTACCATTCTGTATTTTCACGCCAACCCTAATCTAGCACAACAGATTCTAATAATTAGCTAGTTCATAAGCTGAACCAGGTTAGTTACAACTGGGGTTGGAATGAAAACATACAGGAAGGTAGCTCTCCAGGAACAGGTTTGGACACCGATTGCAGAGCTCTCTCTCAAATACAGGTCTACAACAATGCTGGTTGTTCCTTCCCCTCTAATCAGGTACTGATCCAGATCTACGACACAGAGGTCATGTTCAGTCGGCACAAGAACATTTTCCAAAAATAGATTGAACCGAAAAGGTAGGCTACTATCGGATCTACTCCAATAAGAAAATACATTTGTTTCCCATTGCAAAAAGTTTGATACTTTGTTCCCTAATGAACACATCCCTGGTGAGCAAGAGGACTTTGTTTAATTAATGGAATTAGATTGGTCAATTAATCAACTAACTACTAGGTAGGCCTAGTAGTAGTGCAGACCAGGATGAGATTGGCTGTAGTGTACACTAAAGTCTAGACACCAGTACTAGCGTATGTACAGTACCAGTCAAAGGTTTGGACACCTACTCATTCAAGTTTTTTTTTAAATGTACAATTTTCTACATTGTAGAATAATAGAAGCCATCAACTATGAAATAGCACATTAGGAATCATGTAGTAACCAAAAAAAAGTGTTAAATCCAATCATATTTTATAATGGAAATTCATCAAAAGTAGCCACCCTTTGCACACTCTTGGCATTCTCTCAACCTTTATTTAACCAGGTAGGCCAGTTGAGAACAACTGCGAACTGGCCAAGATAAAGCAAAGCAGTGCGACATAAACAACAGAGTTACACATGGAATAAACAAATGTACAGTCAATAACTCAATAGAAAGGTCTATATACAGTGTGTGCAAATGAAGTAAGATTAGGGCGGTAAGGCAATAGGCCGAAGTGGCGAAATAATTACAATTTAGCAATTAAAACACTGGAGTGATAGATGTGCAGAAGATGAATGTGCACGAGGTAGTCACCTGGAATGCATTTCAATTAACAGGTGTACCTTGTTAAGTCCATATTATGGCAAGAACAGCTCAAATAAGCAAAGAGAAATGAACAGTCCATCATTACTTTAAGATATGAAGTTCAATCAAGACGGAAAATTAAAAACTTTGAAAGTTTCTTCAAGTGCAGTCCCAAAAACCATCAAGCGCTATGATGAAACTGGCTCTCATGAGGACCACCACAGGAAAGGAAGAACCCGAGGTACCTCTGCTGCAGAGGATAAGTTCATTAGTTAACCGTACCTCAAAAATTTCAGCCCAAATAAATGCTTCAGAGTTCAAGTAACAGACATCTCAATATCAACTGTTCAGAGGAGACCGCGTGAATCAGGCCTTCATGGTCGAATTGCTACAAAGAAACCACTACTAAAGGACATCAATAAGAAGAGACTTGCTTGGGTCAAGGCCAAGAAACATGAGCAATGAACATTACACCGGTGGAAATCTGTCTTCAGATTTTTGGTTCCAACCACAATGTCTGTGAGACGCAGAGTCGGTGAACGGATGATCTCTGCATGCGTGGTTCCCACCGTGAAGCACATGATGGTGTGGGGGTGCTTTGCTGGTGACACTGTCAGTGATTTTTTTTTTTTTTTAATTCAAGGTACACTTAACCAGCATGTCTACAGCAATACGCCAACCCATCTGGTTTGCACTTAGTGTGACCATCACTTGTTTTTCAACAGGATAATGACACCTCCAGGCTATGTAAGGGATATATAACCAAGAAAGAGTGAAGATGATGTTTCAGATGACCTGTCCTCCACAACGACCTGACCTCAACCCAATTGAGATGGTTTGGGATGAGTTGGACCACAGAGGGAAGGAGAAGCATTTGTGGGAACACCTTCAAGACGGTTGGAAAAGCATTCCTCATTAAGCTGCTTGAGAGAATGCCAAGAGCGTGCAAAGCTGTCATCGAAGGGTACTTTGAAGAATCTCAAATATAAAATATTTTGATTTGTTTAACACTTTTGGTTACCACATGAGTCCATGTGTTATTTCATAGTTGACATCTTTACTATTACTCTACAATGTAGAAAATCGTTTTTAAAAAAAATAACTTGAAAGAGTAGGTGTCTCCTAACTTGACTGGTACTGTACAACAGAGCAAGGATGGCCAACTCTCTCCTGGAGTGCTACTGGGTGAGCATGCTTTTGCTCCAACCCTGCTCTATCACACAGCAGCTCAGTCTTGATTAGGATACAAGCTAGTTAAAAATGTAGCAGGTGTGTTAGAGCAGACCTGGAACCAGGTTAAACCCTGCAGACCCAAGCCAGTAGCCCTCCAGGAGGGTTGGCCACACCTAAATTAGAGGACAAACAGAAGCAGGTTTAACTACTCTCCCAGCTCTCACTGGAAACAGCCACTCTGTAGCCCAACATCTACCTGTGTTAGTGCTACAGTATATGGGTAGCTCAGTTAGTACAGCATGATGAACATAACACCAGATGTGGGTTTGATTCCCACTAGGGACACCGATAAGAAATGTATGTGCGCATTACCTGTAGATCAAATCTATTAAGTGGCATATGTTTATAGCTATATTATAATAGTATGTACCAAGAGGTCTGGGGCTTTATGGCAGTGTGGCCAACTCTGGTTGTTCTTCCTAGATGACTAGACTGTTTATGTTGATCATGATAAGAGTAGCATACGTGTCAGAGAAGCAACTGTTCTACATACACTGCTATCTGAACGTTCCACAACGTTGAACTACTCAACGCGGCCCAGGTGTGTGAACTGATAAACCAATCATGGATCAATAGAATGCCAGAGAGAGACGCCCAGACACTGCGACTATAGCCAGGGTCTGGGGCTAAAGAGATAGGAATACAAAACAACCACCATCAGAGTCGAGAGGATCGAGCCACCGACAGAAGCCCATAATAATAATAATAAAACGTCCCGGTTCTCTCAGAAAAAAAAAGCCATCGAGATTCTGAGAAACCGCATCACGCTCACCCTTGCACTTTTAAGCCACAGCGACAGAGTGTGTTAGGAGGCTTATAATGCTACTTATGGCATTTATATTTACGGCTGCTGTATGAAGGGGTGCAGGGTTTTACATAATGTGCCAACAATATCGCTTTCGGAGTCGTCCGTGTGGGCTATAACTATAGATCTATGTTCGACACATCAGCTGCAGACTTATACACAGCTAGCTAAAACCGCAGTTTAGACAAATTACCTAATATTGTACAGCCACAGACAGCTAGTAATCATACATGTTAACATTCAGCACAGTCAAACAGGCTGCTAACGCAACGTGCCGTGCCAGCAAATGTCAGTGTTTTCGCTCAAACGCTTCCTGCCTGGCAATTTCAGCAGACCAAAAGACAAGGCGTTGACACACCAACGTTACATTGTTAGCTAGCTGTGCTATCGCATATACACACAAAGTGCATTAAATACATACATTGTAAACTCTGTCCCTAACCTACGACACGCAAGCTAGCTGCCTTCTGTCAACAACCAGCAAAACACAATAGGGTCAAGCTATCGCAGCTAGCTAGCTGGCTAAAGAAGGAGAAAGTTAGCATACGGGGGTGGGGAGAAGGAAAGCCAGAGAGCAAGGCACTGTGCATTAGCAAGCTAACGTTAGCAAACGGCGACAGTCGCTTACTTCCCAAGCTCCTCGTAGAGTTGGTATTCATCTGTAAAGCGTGTGGATGTAACGATAGTAGTAGCCATGGCTGAGCGGGGGGGGAAGGGTCTCCAAGCCTCGGTCAGGGTACGGCAGGCTGGGTCTAGGGGAGGACTGTCACCCTCCTGTACTAGCTACGGCACTGACAGGCTGGAAGAGAGAGAGCGAGAAGGGAGGGGTTGCCAGAGACAGAACCACGCGAGATGTGAGCAGGGTTTTTGAGCGGAGTCATGTAAATCAGAGTGGGGCAGTATTCGGTGATTCAGCGGTTCGCGAGCTCTAACAAAACGTTTGAAGACTTAACAACCCCTCCCCTCCCGCCTTGATTTGGGTGCAACCCAATATAAGGAAGGTGTTCTTAATATTTCGTACACCCAGTACAACATTTGAAGGATTCAAATGTTTAAAAAATCTATACATCCTTAAAAATGAACACAAAACATCACAAACCGATAAACACAAAAACACAGTTTTACATTCAAAGAACCAACATTTGAAAAGTTTAAGAGTATCAACAACATTATTTTTCTTCCTGACCTTATTATTCAATGTGGCAAAGTAATTTAATTCAAACCTTTAAAAATATTGACTGATAGTGTTCTTAATTTCATTTTATAGATGTAATATTTAGCAATAATTAAACAAATGAATTACATGCTGTTCGTTAGTGAAGAATCTTGGATTATCAAACATAAAAAGAACATCATAAACTTGCAGATGGATGTCTTTACCAAATATTTTTCCCATGTCCAGGTGAATGTCTACCCATAAAATAATTACATGCACTGTAAATCCTTTCCTGTTCTTGTTACAGTAACTTATAGACAGCCAGTTGCCTGTAAATTACTGTGAAATAGGTACAGTATGTTACGTACTGTATTTGATGGTGTCCAATACTCACTAATATTTTTTATTGTTGTTTTTACAGTAACTTACAGGCAGGCAACTGGCTGCCTGCAAGTTACTGTGAAACAGTACAGTGCATTATGTAAAATTTTTACAGTAATTGTAACAAATTAATGAATGGATGGATTAATGAAATTCATTGAGGGGGGATGGGGTTTGTATTTTACAAAATCTTACCATAACTGCATGGGATTGGTGCAAGCTGGTTGGCTGCTAGGTAATGTGTTCGCACATTACAGCATGAAGGCCAGTTTGGAAGCCTTTGTTAAGGCTTTTACAAGTGCAAGTGATATAAATAAAATACAACATGTTGGTATTTTATATCACGTGCACTTCTAGTGGCAACCCGTCATTTGTATTTATTTTTCCCTGTTTTGCATGTTATTTTGTCATTAATACATGTCACATATCAGTTTGCAAACAATATAAGTAAATATTAAAACATTTAGTTAATAAAGCCGCATACAAACATGATCTTTTTTGCTTTCTTGAGTAAGGCAGCTCCAAAATGTAGGTGTTTCAGCCTAGCTCAGTGCTTTCTGTGGTGGTGGGGCAGCCAGCAGAAAATTCAGAGCGTAGGGGTTGGTAATATTTTCTAGTTGTCTCAGTGTTCTGGCTCAGTGTTCTGTCACTCAAGGGTAAACTACATCACCGCAAAATCAATGGGGAGAGCTTGAAAATTCAAGCCCCTTGGGTGCTGCCATAGAGTTACATTAGAAGTGGCCATCCAAGAAGGCTCAAGGTCATTGGCCACAGATAACATGATGTCAAATCAAATTATATATACCATAGCTTTGATTGGACCGATCATAGGTGAGACCAAAAATGTCTTGTATGCTGCTGCATAAATGATGTAATATGCCAGGGAGATATGTATTCTGTAGCTAAGAAAGTAACACTAAGTGTGTGTTGGGCTAGT
The DNA here is from genome assembly GCF_034236695.1 of Oncorhynchus nerka. NCBI lineage: Eukaryota > Metazoa > Chordata > Actinopteri > Salmoniformes > Salmonidae > Oncorhynchus > Oncorhynchus nerka. The sequence continues at coordinate 14,462,084 of NC_088411.1, read as the reverse complement.
AACGGCTTACTACACATGTGCCTCACCCTTATCATTTAGTCCCTTTCCCCTCATAACTTAGCCTACTGTTCTGACTTGGTGGTGCACACGTTTTAGAGAAATGTCTTAATCAAAATTATGGATAGCCCCTTATCCGCTCGGAGTCCCCTTATGCCATAGTTTGTACATCTCAATTGTCAGTAGAAAACACATTTGTTTAAGCAAGTCAGGCATATCAGCTATGTTTTTTTCAAAGGCAGTAAATGTGGCTGAATGAACAGTTTCACTGCCAGACAAGGCTCCGCTGGTAGCCAGATGTACTAATGGTAAGGTGGTGGGACTGCTGTTGGGACTCTGCTGTTGGGACAGCTTTATCACCGTTGTAGTGCAAATTGTTTATCCTAGCCACCGTGCTTCTACACCTGCATTGCTTGCTGTTTGGGGTTTTAGGCTGCGTTTCTGCACAGCACTTTGATATATCAGCTGATGTAAGAAAGGCTGTATAAATACATTTGATTTGATTTGATTTAATGTTGTGGCTTTGTTGGCATGCATCTAAACATTCGTTTTTTTCGTTTGCCCCACCAAGATTTACGTGCTACTGCCCCTATACACATTTAATTGTTGGGGAACTACTACCACATACCAGTGAAATTGGTACAGCACTCTCACTAACAAGTTGCACAAATTAAGCCTCAAAATATGTTAATATGTTAATGTTAATAAGCCTGTAATGTTGTCTGATTCACAGCAATAAAAAGCTAGATAAAACAGGTTCAAACTATTAAAAACTGAAAATAACTAGAGAAACTGAAGCCTTTATTTATTTGTACACCTTAAGAAATTCAAACAGTATAGAACAAAAATCAAAATTATATTGTATCAACGTTCAGGCAAAGACAACAAAAAAACACTATTTTCACAATGACCCAAACCTGTGAGTCCATAACTACGGTTGTGTCCGTAAATTCAATCTGGAGTGCCAGAGTGCGTGTTAAGAGTGCGCTCAGGGCGTTCGTAAATTCAAAGCATTGTTAATATTGCTTGTAAATTCAGAGCGTTTCGCTCTGGGAGAGTTCATAGCGCACCCTGGATGCTCTGGCGGAGGAGTGGGGCTGATCTGAGCGTTCTGACCTCACGTCAGTCAAGCACCCAAGCAAACTGGCTTTCGTTGGCTTACTTCCAGAAACAAATGAGAGAACGCCTCACTCTGACCAGTTTACGCGCCCTAGCAGAGCTATTTAGACTGCTTTCATGTTATCCAGAGCATTGGTGACTAACTGTGCTGCTGGCAAGAATTTAATTACGCTTTCCTGCGGACGTTTACTGACACCGGCCATATCCACCGGTTTTGAGCGTTCGTAAATGCATCAGTTATTCTGCGCTCTGCCACACTCAGATCGATTGCTCTGAATTCGGAGTAGATTTGCCGGTCTGAATTTACGAGAGCACGCTAAAAACACTCAATAATTGTCCTTTTATATAATCCCAAATCCCGCCCTGTACACAACTCAGTCCAATAGAAACCCGATCCGCCCCGTGACAGGGTTGCAAGAGCGCGAAACTCAGTCGTTATAATCTAACACAAAGGAAAACGCCACCAACCTTAAAAAGTAAAGAATATCAGTGTGGCAATAAAATCAACAAGGAAAAAAATATTGATCTCACCGTGAGATAAGAAAGGGAAAGGGGGGGTCCTAGTCTTGACACCAGAATTTCCTCCTTCAGCATCTTGGTGATGTGGTGTGTTTTGCTGTCTCTCAGAGGGAACGTCTCGATCCACTTGGTGTAATTACCAACTATGACCAGCAGGCATATATTTCTGTTCCTCTTACTGGTTAGAATCAGATCAACCAAGAGTGTTTCCTGGTTCGTTGACCTCAGTGGTCTGAAGATGTTGTTGTATGCTTTGCACTGTCAGCAGGTGTTGCAGCGCTTTATGTGCTCCCATACAACTTTACCCACACTGGGCCGCCAGGCAACTTCCAGAACAAGTATTAAGGTCTTCAGTAGTCCTAGATGACCCCTAGAAGGTTCTCGTGGAAGTAGTGTAGAGAACTGGAGATCAGTGCTTGGAGAACAACCAACTGTTACTTTGCCCCATCATCCTTCAAAGGAACTCTACGATAGAAAGGAACTCTACGATAGTTTTGGGGCAGTTGAACACCCAGGAGAGGGCAGCATACACCTCAAACTCTACTCCTTCAAGGTAGTGCCTCCATTTCTCTACATCACAGACAACATCAAAACAGTCCTTTTCAGAGGTAAAATAGTTACATTCCGCTCCACGGATACCTCTGGAGGCGTAGGCGATCACCTTCTCTCCTTCTAGTGTGGTCTGGGTTAAGATGGCCCCCAGCCCCACTTCACTTGCATCAGTATGTACTTGAGGTTCAACTGAGTCAACACAGTCTTGCGTAACGGTATAGCTTCCGTCCCTCTCCTCGCCCCTACCTGGGCTCAAACCGGGGACTCTCGGCACACATTAACAGCTAACACCCAAGAAACATTGTGAGTGAACAACTACTTCAAGGCCTCAGAGCTAGTGACGTCACCAATTGAAACACTATTAGCGTGCACCACCCCTAACTAGCTAGCCATTTCACATCGGTTACACTCATCCCCCTTTTGACCTCCTCCATTTCCGCAGCAACCAGTGATCCGGGTCAATAGCATCAATGTAACAGTTTTGCTTCCGTCCCTCTCCTCGCCCGACCCGGCCTCGAACCAGGGACCCTCTGCACACATCAACAACTGGCACCCACGAAGCATCGTTACCCATCGCGCCACAAAAAAAGCAGCCCTTGCAGAGCAAGGGGTACAACTACTTTGAGGTCCTCAGAGCGAGTGACGTCACCGATATTAGCTATTAGTGCGCACCACCGCTAACTAGCTAGCCATTTCACATCTTTTACACTTGCAAGACACCCTTCAGAACATCCACACATCCGTAATACTTCCGACGCCAATTGAGATGGCCGCCTCGCTTTGCGTTCCTAGGAAACTATGCAGTATTTCGTTTTTTTTACGTGTTATTTCTTACATCGGTACCCCAGGTAATCTTAGGTTCCATTATATACAGTTGAGAGGAACTACTGAATATGAGAGCAACGTCAACTCACCATCATTACGATCAGGAATATGACTCTCCCGAAGCGGATCCTGTGTTTTGCCCACCACCCAGGACAATGGATCGGAGGATCCCAGCCGGCGAACCTAAACAACGTCGCTGTAAAAGGGGCAAAAGAAGCGGTCTTCTGGTCAGGCTCCGGAGACGGGCACATTGCACACCACTCCGTAGCATACTACTCGCCAATGTCCAGTCTCTTGACAACAAGTTTGATGAAATCCGAGCAAGGATAGCATTCCAGAGAGACATCAGAGACTGTAACGTTCTTTGCTTCACGGAAACAAGGCTCACTCGAGAGACGCTATCGGAGTCGGTGCAGCCATCTGATTTCTTCACGCATCGCGCCGACAGAAACAAGCATCTTTCTGGTAAGAAGAGGGGGGGTATGCCTTTTGATTAACGAGACGTGGTGTGATCATAACAACATACAGGAACTCAAGTCCTTCTGTTCACCTGAATTAGAATTCATCACAATCAAATGTCGAACGCATTATCTACCAAGGGAATTATCTTCGATTATAATCACAGCCGTATATATTCCCCCCCAAGCAGACACATCGATGGCCCTGAACAAACTTTATTTGACTCTGTGTAAACTGGAAACCACATATCCTGAGGCTGCATTCATTGTAGCTGGAGATTTTAAAAATACTTATTTGAAAACAAGACTCCCTAAATTCTATCAGCATATCGATTGTGCAACCAGGGCTGGTAAAACCCTGGATCATTGTTATTCTAACTTCCGCAACGCATATAAGGCCCTCCCCTGCCCTCCTTTCGGAAAAGCTGACCACGACTCCATTTTGTTTCTTCCAGCCTACAGACAGAAACTAAATCAAGAAGCTCCTGCACTCAGGTCTGTTCAACGCTGGTCTGACCAATCTGATTCCACGCTTCAAGACTGCTTCGATCATGTAGATTGGGATATGTTCAGCATTGCATCCAACAACAACATTGACGAATACGCTGATTTGGTGAGCGAGTTCATTAGAAAGTGCATTGGCGATGTCGTACCCACAGCAACTATTAAAACATTCCCAAACCAGAAACCGTGGATTGATGGCAGCATTCGTGCGAAACTGAAAGAGCGAACCACTGCTTTTAACCAGGGCAAGGTGACCAGAAACATGACCGAATACAAACAGTGTAGCTATTCCCTCCGCAAGGCAATCAAACAAGCTAAGCATCAGTATATAGACAAAGTAGAGTTGCAATTCAACGGCTCAGACACAAGAGATATGTGGCAGGGTCTACAGTCAATCGTGGATTGCAAAAAGAAAACCAGCCCCGTCGCGGACCAGGATGTCTTGCTCCCAGACAGACTAAATAACTTCTTTGCTCGCTTTGAGGACAATACAGTGCCACTGACACGGCCTGCTACCAAAACCTGCGGACTCTCCTTCACTGCAGCCGACGTGAGTAAAACATTTAAACTTGTTAACCCTCGCAAGGCTGCAGGCCCAGGCTTCATCCCCAGCCGCGTCCTCAGAGCATGTGCAGACCAGCTGGCTGGTGTGTTTACGGACATATTCAATCAAGCCTTATCTCAGTCTGCTGTTCCCACATTCTTCAAGAGGGACACCATTGTTCCTGTTCCCAAGAAAGCTAAGGTAACTGAGCTAAACGACTACCGCACCGTAGCACTCACTTCCGTCATCATGAAGTGCTTTGAGAGACTAGTCAAGGACCATATCACCTCCACCCTACCTGACACCCTAGACCCACTCCAATTTGCTTACCGCCCCAATAGGTCCACAGATGAAGCAATTGCAACCACACTGCACATTGCTCTAACCCATCTGGACAAGAGGAATACCTATGTGAGAATGCTGTTCATCAACTACAGCTCAGCATTTAACACCATAGTACCCTCCAAACTCGTCATCATGCTTGAGACCCTGGGTCTCGACCCCGCCCTGTGCAACTGGGTACTGGACTTCCTGACGGGCCGCCCCCAAGTGGTGAGGGTAGGTAACAACATCTCCACCCTGCTGATCCTCAACACTGGGGCCCCACAAGGGTGCGTTCTGAGCCCTCTCCTGTACTCACTGTTCACCCACGACTGCGTGACCATGCACACCTCCAACTCAATCATCAAGTTTGCGGACGACACTACAGTGGTAGGCTTGATTACCAACAACGACGAGACTGCCTACAGGGAGGAGGTTTAGGGCCCTCGGAGTGTGGTGTCTGGAAAGTAACCACAACAAAACAAAGGAGATGATCGTGGACTTCAGGAAACAGCACATCGACGGGACAGTAGTGGAGAGGGTAGTAAGTTTTAAGTTCCTCGGCGTACACATCACGGACAAACTGAATTGGTCCACCCACACAGACAGAGTTGTGAAGAAGGCGCAGCAGCGCCTCTTCAACTTCAGGAGGCTGAAGAAATTCGGCTTGTCACCAAAAGCACTCACAAACTTTTACAGATGCACAATCGAGAGCATCCTGTCAGGCTGTATCACCGCCTGGTACGGCAACTGCTCCGCCCACAACCGTAAGGCTCTCCAGAGGGTAGTGAGGTCTGCACAACGCATCACAGGGGGCAAACTACCTGCCCTCCAGGATACCTACACCACTCTGGTCCACTCTTGCATGAGTGGACCAGTGTCCAAGACTGCCTCTCCCTTCAATCCACCCATATCCATAGGCACCAATAAAAGTTACGGTCCTACTTTGGGTACTTCTCCCCTGATGCACCATATTGATATCTGCTGGTGGTCTACAGTGTCCTCCCTTTGCTTGGTTCTTTCTCCCCTTTTTTGTCCCCTCTATCCTTGTCCCTTTGGTAGCCCACTTTCTGCCAGTACTTTTTAGAAGATGAACAGTCTTTCTCCACCATGGTTCCTACCTTCACCAGCTGATCCACAGTCTTCACTACACTTCTCAAACAGCCAGTCACTTGTGTATTGCAGTTATTCAGTATCTCACCAGGTCATCTTCTGAGATGTCTGGCTTCCATTTGAGACAGAGAACCCTATAATCATAGGTGAAAACATGGAGGCACTGGTTAGGCTCTTCGACTGTGTTTTTCAACTTCTCCTCCACTTCTGTCACATAGTCTGTGGGCAAGAAGGCTGACTGGAAAGCCTCTTTGAAAGTGGCCCAGTTGTGGACTTTAGTCTTTTCAGCCAACCACCAGCTGCGTGTTGGCCCCTTTAAGACAGCAGAAAGTGCTTCCATTAGTTCAACATCAGCGAGCAGTCTTACATGGAGAAAGTTATCATACTGCTCTATGAAGTTGAGCACCTGCTTCACTAGACTCTCCAAAGGTAGGGAATTCAAGACTGATCGGAGGGTAAGTATATAGACGCTCAGCACCGGCCAGGTTACTGGGAGTCATGACTTGGATACGACTCAGACCAGGGGTGTATAGTAATGACTGTGGGACGGTAGTGGTGCTGGATTGTTTTACTTTACTCATCTCTGTATAAGAAACAATTTACTACATCATTGATAAGATAATTGAGGACACCCATCCTATGGTTTTCAAATGATATCGCCTTTTGATCTACATAGTCCCTGTAGCTCTCTTCTCTGTTAATGTTACTGTCTAGTGAATCTTTGTAATCATTCTTCAGAGATGCCACTGGCAGTAAGAGAAGCTACCTGTGCTTGTAACAGAACCAGATCCGCTGCAGCAGCTGCTTTGGCCTGTTTAACATTTTCATCATCATCCTCTTCATTTTTATCATCATCAGATGTGTTAAAGGTAATAAGAAAGGAAGTGATTTCCCCTGGGGGATCTCTCCTAGTGACATATGGCCCAGCAGTAAAGTTTGGATAATCATGGATAGCCACGGACTCTGGCCCTTGCTTTGTATAAATCCCATGATTAGCATGTTCCAATATGACACAAAAGGAAAAAGACAAAAAAAATGGCAACAAGTTACACTACTGGCCAACACTATTGTAAGGGGTGCGTAACTGGTGGCAGGGAAGTCAGGAGAGCAGAACTAGGTAATAGCCGGAGCAGTTTAATTCCAAAACCAACGGCATCAAGAAAATAACAACTTGGTTACAAAACCCGACACGCACATGTGCACAAGCACTTACAAACAAAGGCAGGTGGTGGCTGGCCCATGTGCACAAGCACTTTCTTCTCAGGCCGGTGGTGGCTGGCCCGCTCCAGGAGGCTGAGGTGCGGGAGGTTCCTCCACCCCCTCTGGACATCGAGGGGGCCCCGGCAAACTCCGTTCGATCCATCCTGGATTCGAGACATCGGGCGAGGGGCCTTCAGTACCTCTTGGACTGGGAGGGGTACGGTCCGGAGGAGAGATGCTGGGTTCCGGTGGAGGACGTGTTAGATCCTTCCCTGCTGCGAGCCTTCCACCATCTCCATCCGGATCGCTCTGCCCCTCGATCGCTCGGCCGGTGTCTGGAGCTGCACGTCAGGGGAGAGACTGTCATGGCTTCTGCCGAAGTCGATGTCTCTCCTTGTTCGGGCGGTGCTCGGCGGTCAACGTCACCGGTCTTCTAGCCATCATTGATCCATTTTTCATTTGTTTTGTCTTGTCTTCCTACACACCTGGTTCCAATCCCATTCATTACCTGTTGTGTATTTAACGCTCTGTTTCCCCTCATGTCCTTGTCAGAGATTGTTTGTTGTTCATTTATCGTGTTGTTTGTGTTGGTGCGCGACGGGTCCTCGTACCCACTTTGTTTTGATTATTGTCATGGTTTTGGAGCTCAATTTTACCAAGTTTGATTCTCCTGCGCCTGACTTCCCTGCCACCTTTACACACGTTTATGACACCTATACACATTGTTCGGGTGGTTCACTCCAGACCTTGATGTCTCTCAATCCTATTACTCAGAATTGTTTTGAAAAAGTTGCAAGTTGCCAATCCCACAATGCTGTGGGGTTACAGTAATATACTGTTTAAAGGAGCAATATGCAGTTGCTTCATTCATTTTTGGACTTCTGAATAAATTAAATGCCTCGTGAACTTATTTAAACTGTGAAGTATAAACTAAATAAACACAGAAGACGCTGATACACACCGAAATCCGGGCCTCCACAGATCATGAGGATATCTTATTTGTCTGCCTGTGACCTACCATTATTGATCACCAGCCCCTAGAGTCAAAATGTTTCTTTTACACAACATTTTCACCAAACAGCAAAGGTAAGCTTCGATTTGGTCTGTGTTTGAGCTATAGCTACATGGGGGGTATAAAATGAATTCTTAGGTTGGTCTATTTGTAACGGAAGATCTCCTCTTCATCTGAAGAGGTGTAGCAAGGATCGGACCAATACACAGCGTGGTAAGTGTCCATGTTTTAATAGAAAAGACTGAACATGACAAAGTGAAATGGAAACGAAACAGTCCCGTGTGGCACCAACACTGATACAGGAAACATACACCCACAAACCAACAGTGAAACCCAGGCTACCTAAGTATGATTCTCAATCAGAGACAACTAACGACACCGGCCTCTGATTGAGAACCATACTAGGCCGAAACAGAAACCAAACATAGAAAAACAAACAGACTGCCCACCCCAACTCACGCCCTGACCATACTAAATAAAGACAAAACAAAGGAAATAAAGGTCAGAACATGACACTATTGGTCTATTGCCAATGTTATCTGATGATGTATGACTTAAGTGACTATCTTTGTACATCAAAAATATGATGTTGCCTGCTTAAACGCTGTAGGCATCCATTACAGAGGGGATTGGCTACTATGGCACCTTGACAGTCTTATAGTCAACAAGATAAGCTTTCCAGGGACATGCAGTTGAACTGGGTGGGACAAAGCAAGGCCTAAACCTCCGTAATGCGAGCTATTGCTACCTGGCTCAGAAACTTGGAAACGTCCATGACCACACCTGACACCACCACTAAAACATCTGCCCATTTCTAGTTGTTAGGTCTATCAATCCCATTTGTTTTGTCTGATATTGTTCACATGTTGTGGAAGCCATCTGTGGTTTCCAGCTCTAGTCACCAATAATTCACTTATAGCTAGTCAATGAAAGATGACTAGATTAGGATTTGTAAACCTTGTTTTGAGACATGGATTGTGTATGTGTGCCATTCAGAGGGTGAATAAGCAAGACAAAAGATTGATGTGCTTTAGAATGGGGTATGGTAATAGGTGCCAGGTGCACCGGTTTGTGTCAAGATCTGCAATGCTGCTGGATTTTTCACGCTCAACAGTTTCCTGTGTTTATCAAGAATGGTCCACTACCCAAAGGACAACTCGATATTCTTAATGTTTTGTACACTCAGTGTATAGGCTGCATGTGTTGGCACACATTCATTTCAAGAACCCTCCCCCACATGCCTGTAGAAGGGTTGCTGTGTGTTATGGGAGTCACTGTTGTCGTGTCTGGACTATTATTAAAGGTGAAGACTTATTTATTTTATCAAATCAATTCTCTAGGTTTAATTATTACGTGATTGAACTAATCATGTAAACATTAATTAACTAGGAAGTCAGGGCACCATGGGAAAATGTTTAGCGTTAGAGTTATAATTTCCCGAATATAACTCTTCAGATATTTTAATATCTTATCAATTAGTCTTCCATTAATGATTTTTAATTGCCTCATCATTACTAACATCATACAATTCTTGGTTATCTGCACGAACCCTAGTTTCCATAATGAATCCGCAATATACAAATTGGCTTAATTATTTATTTACTAACTAACTAATCACAGAAATACATAACAAACAAACAGTAGATATTGGTTACTAACAATGATAGAAAAGTTCCTAAGCCGATATGATGGCTTGGTAGACAAAGGAAAGGGGTGGGGACTGAGAAAGAGCGGGAAAGACAAAATGGATTCACTACACACAGTGGATAATTGTACTCATGTTAATACTTTGCACATGAACCGCCTCTCATTCTGAAAGAAATTGCAATGTACATATTTATGTATGTCGTTGTTGTCTCTCCATGTTGGAATCCTCGATTGTCCTGTGTTCATCAGAGTCTCTGGTTAACTTTCCCAGGAGTCACAATATATTTTGTGGTTGTAGGTGGTTAGATAGATACTTCAGATTACCATTTGGAAATGTTCTCATAGAATAGGTGCTTCGGCGGTTGTCGGTATTCTCGTTCTAGACTTACATAATTTCTAGCTACAGACTAGTAATTATACATCTAAGATTGGTTCTTATTCTGTAGTGATCGATAGTCTCAGAGTTGAACCATTTCAAGCCATGTAGCCAAAACTACAGCTCTATGGTCTCTATGGCCTATAGAATTGTAGCCTTTCCAACGTGGGGACTCTGTTCTGGCGTTCTCTGACTTCTTAACCATTCGAGACGTCCGGCACGAAAGGTACATTTTGTCACGGGTGATTTTCTACTCTGAAGTAGAAAAGGGTGGTTCCATGATGCCAACGTAATGTTTATGCTCACGTGGGCGTGGCCACTGACAAGTTAATCTATATATGAAAATCCATACTCTCATTTAGAAGGTTAACATCACATTACATCTTTTCACAAATAGTTTCATGTTTAATCACATACGTTTCACAATATTTAGATGTAAACCTGACAGCTGGGAAATGTACACTTTAAGAGATACAGTTATGTGTGTTTCCTGTCCTTCATGAGATCACCAAATGAAACACACTCAACATGACTGTCCCTTAAGTGTCCACGGACCATTCCCACATTCTCAAAAGTAGAAATATTGTTTAGTTCTCCCATTTTGGGGATTAGGAGTTTTGAACTAAGAGAAGCTCTTTGTTCTGGTAGACTCTCTCTCTCAATACTGCATGGCAGTTTCTACCAGGTATTCATGACCTGTCATAAAACTGTGGAGAGAGAGAGAGAGAGGGGAGGGGGCTATGATCCTTCCCTCAGGGCATGTTATGACACTGTTTTCTGTCTGGGTATTTTTAGCTAGCTAGGTTTCTAACTTCATACACTGTTTACTTAAATTAATTCAATGTCATCAGCTAGCTAACTTCCTATTATCATGATGTAAAATGCATTTGTACACAACAGTGAAATTGCAGCTCCAGCTGTCAGTAAAGGCTACTGGATAGGGCAGGTAATTTTGTGGGAGGACATTGTGAAAATATTCTCAAGTTCCAGTCCCTAGAGCAGGGATCTCCAACCATGTTCCTGGAGAGCTACCGTCCTGTAGGTTTTAGCTCCAACCCTAATCTAGCGCACCTGATTCTAATAATTAGCTGACTGAAGCTGAATCAGGTTAGTTACAACTGGGGTTGGAGTGAAAACCTACAGAAAGGTAGCTCTGCAGAAACAGGGTTGAAGAGCCCTGCCCTAAAAGGGTTCAACCTTGAGGACAGAGATATATGGTATTGAAGGCTAAGCTCATTACAAAGCTCACAGCCCTGGGTCTGAACTCCTCCCTGAGCAACTGGGACCTGGACTTTCTGACGGGCCACCCCCAGGTGGTGAAGGTAGGCAACATTACCATCTCGACACTGATTCTCAACACGGGGGCCCCACAAGGGTGTGTCCTCAGGCCCTCCTGTATTCCCTGTATACACATGACTGTGTGGCCTCACACAGTTCCAACTCCATAATCAATTTTGCTGACGACACAACAGTAGTAGGCCTGATTACCAACAATGACGAGACAGCCTACAGGGAGGAGGTAGGCACTCTGACGGGGTGGTGCCAGGTAAACAACCTCTCCCTCAATGTTAGCAAACCAAATGAGCTGATTGTGGACTTCAGGAGGAACCAGGTTGGATACGCCCCCATCCTCATCAACGCGGCCACTGTGGAGACGGTCATTAACTTCAAATTCCTCTGTGTCCACATCTCAGAGAAACTGAAATGGTCTAGCCACATGGACACCATGGTGAGAAAGGCATGACAGCGACTCTTCAACCTCAGGATGCTGAAGAAATTGGGCTTGTCCCCAAGGGCCCTCACGGTGTTCTATTTTATTCAACTTAGGCTCCGAGCTCCAACATGCAGGACTAAGATGTTCACTGTACCCTGCAATCACACCTGCAACCATGTACACGTGACTATTAAATATGAAACATTCTGAATCTGAAACATAATATTCAGTGCTGTCTAATTTGAATATAATGAAGCCTGTGTCTTTGATGTTTTCTGTCCTCATATATGGAAAGCTGTGAAAGCCTGTTTGCAGATGAAGAGAGAGGTCCATATGAATGCCCCAAGAAACTTAGGGTATATTCTATATGCCAGGGGTGTTCAACTCTTATCCGATGAGGTCCTCCTGGTTTTTTGTTCTACCGGATAATTAATTGCACACACCTAGTGTCCCAGGTCTAAATCAGTCCCTGAATAGAGGAAGACAATGAAAAAATGCAGTGGCACTGGCTTTGAGGTTCAGAGTTGAGTTTGAAGGCTATATGCCATGGCCTACCTATGTTAGCAAATGTTGTATACAATACAGTTAAACATCACAAACAATGTATAAACTTATTACAATTGTGTCCACTTGTCATTCCAATCTCCTTTGCATTAGCGTAGCCTCTTGTGAAGCCTGTCAACTATGTGTCTGTCTATCCCTGTTCTCTCCTCTCTGCACAGACCATACAAACGCTCCACACCGCGTGGCCGTGGCCACCCTAATCTGGTGGTCCCAGCGCGCACGACCCACGTGGAGTTCCAGGTCTCCGGTAGCCTCTGGAACTGCCGATCTGCGGCCAACAAGGCAGAGTTCATCTCAGCCTATGCCTCCCTCCAGTCCCTCGACTTCTTGGCACTGACGGAAACATGGATCACCACAGACAACACTGCTACTCCTACTGCTCTCTCTTCGTCTGCCCACGTGTTCTCGCACACCCCGAGAGCTTCTGGTCAGCGGGGTGGTGGCACCGGGATCCTCATCTCTCCCAAGTGGTCATTCTCTCTTTCTCCCCTTACCCATCTGTCTATCGCCTCCTTTGAATTCCATGCTGTCACAGTTACCAGCCCTTTCAAGCTTAACATCCTTATCATTTATCGCCCTCCAGGTTCCCTCGGAGAGTTCATCAATGAGCTTGATGCCTTGATAAGCTCCTTTCCTGAGGACGGCTCACCTCTCACAGTTCTGGGCGACTTTAACCTCCCCACGTCTACCTTTGACTCATTCCTCTCTGCCTCCTTCTTTCCACTCCTCTCCTCTTTTGACCTCACCCTCTCACCTTCCCCCTACTCACAAGGCAGGAAATACGCTCGACCTCATCTTTACTAGATGCTGTTCTTCCACTAACCTCATTGCAACTCCCCTCCAAGTCTCCGACCACTACCTTGTATCCTTTTCCCTCTCGCTCTCATCCAACACTTCCCACACTGCCCCTACTCAGATGGTATCGCGCCGTCCCAACCTTCGCTCTCTCTCCCCCGCTACTCTCTCCTCTTCCATCCTATCATCTCTTCCCTCTGCTCAAACCTTCTCCAACCTATCTCCTGATTCTGCCTCCTCAACCCTCCTCTCCTCCCTTTCTGCATCCTTTGACTCCCTATGTCCCCTATCCTCCAGGCCGGCTCGGTCCTCCCCTCCCGCCTCCGTGGCTCGACGACTCATTGCGAGCTCACAGAACAGGGCTCCGGGCAGCCGAGCGGAAATGGAGGAAAACTCGCCTCCCTGCGGACCTGGCATCCTTTCACTCCCTCCTCTCTACATTTTCCTCTTCTCTCTCTGCTGCTAAAGCCACTTTCTACCACTCTAAATTCCAAGCATCTGCCTCTAACCCTAGGAAGCTCTTTGCCACCTTCTCCTCCCTCCTGAATCCTCCTCCCCCTCCCCCTCCTCCCTCTCTGCAGATGACTTCGTCAACCATTTTGAAAAGAAGGTCGACGACATCCGATCCTCGTTTGCTAAGTCAAACGACACCGCTGGTTCTGCTCACACTGCCCTACCCTGTGCTCTGACCTCTTTCTCCCCTCTCTCTCCAGATGAAATCTCGCGTCTTGTGACGGCCGGCCGCCCAACAACCTGCCCGCTTGACCCTATCCCCTCCTCTCTTCTCCAGACCATTTCCGGAGACCTTCTCCCTTACCTCACCTCGCTCATCAACTCATCCCTGACCGCTGGCTACGTCCCTTCCGTCTTCAAGAGAGCGAGAGTTGCACCCCTTCTAAAAAAAACTACACTCGATCCCTCCGATGTCAACAACTACAGACCAGTATCCCTTCTTTCTTTTCTCTCCAAAACTCTTGAACGTGCCGTCCTTGGCCAGCTCTCCCGCTATCTCTCTCAGAATGACCTTCTTGATCCAAATCAGTCAGGTTTCAAGACTAGTCATTCAACTGAGACTGCTCTTCTCTGTATCACGGAGGCGCTCCGCACTGCTAAAGCTAACTCTCTCTCCTCTGCTCTCATCCTTCTAGACCTATCGGCTGCCTTCGATACTGTGAACCATCAGATCCTCCTCTCCACCCTCTCCGAGTTGGGCATCTCCGGCGCGGCCCACGCTTGGATTGCGTCCTACCTGACAGGTCGCTCCTACCAGGTGGCGTGGCGAGAATCCGTCTCCACACCACGTGCTCTCACCACTGGTGTCCCCCAGGGCTCTGTTCTAGGCCCTCTCCTATTCTCGCTATACACCAAGTCACTTGGCTCTGTCATAACCTCACATGGTCTCTCCTATCATTACATTTACATTTACATTTAAGTCATTTAGCAGACGCTCTTATCCAGAGCGACTTACAAATTGGTGCATTCACCTTATGACCTCCAGTGGAACAGTAGTGCATCTAAATCTTTTCAGGGGGAGGGGGGGTGAGAGGGATTACTTTATCCTATCCTAGGTATTCCTTAAAGAGGTGGGGTTTCAGGTGTCTCCGGAAGGTGGTGATTGACTCCGCTGTCCTGGCGTCGTGAGGGAGTTTGTTCCACCATTGGGGGCCAGAGCAGCGAACAGTTTTGACTGGGCTGAGCGGGAACTGTACTTCCTCAGTTGTAGGGAGGCGAGCAGGCCAGAGGTGGATGAACGCAGTGCCCTTGTTTGGGTGTAGGGCCTGATCAGAGCCTGGAGGTACTGAGGTGCCGTTCCCCTCACAGCTCCGTAGGCAAGCACCATGGTCTTGTAGCGGATGCGAGCTTCAACTGGAAGCCAGTGGAGGGAGCGGAGGAGCGGGGTGACGTGAGAGAACTTGGGAAGGTTGAACACCAGACGGGCTGCGGCGTTCTGGATGAGTTGTAGGGGTTTAATGGCACAGGCAGGGAGCCCAGCCAACAGCGAGTTGCAGTAATCCAGACGGGAGATGACAAGTGCCTGGATTAGGACCTGCGCCGCTTCCTGTGTGAGGCAGGGTCGTACTCTGCGGATGTTGTAGAGCATGAACCTACAGGAACGGGCCACCGCCTTGATGTTAGTTGAGAACGACAGGGTGTTGTCCAGGATCACGCCAAGGTTCTTAGCGCTCTGGGAGGAGGACACAATGGAGTTGTCAACCGTGATGGCGAGATCATGGAACGGGCAGTCCTTCCCCGGGAGGAAGAGCAGCTCCGTCTTGCCGAGGTTCCGCTTGAGGTGGTGATCCGTCATCCACACGGATATGTCAGCCAGACATGCAGAGATGCGATTCGCCACCTGGTCATCAGAAGGGGGAAAGGAGAAGATTAATTGTGTGTCGTCTGCATAGCAATGATAGGAGAGACCATGTGAGGTTATGACAGAGCCAAGTGACTTGGTGTATAGCGAGAATAGGAGAGGGCCTAGAACAGAGCCCTGGGGGACACCAGTGGTGAGAGCACGTGGTGTCGAGACGGATTCTCGCCACGCCACCTGGTAGGAGCGACCTGTCAGGTAGGACGCAATCCAAGCGTGGGCCGCGCCGGAGATGCCCAACTCGGAGAGGGTGGAGAGGAGGATCATTGCTATGCAGACGACACACAATTAATCTTCTCCTTTCCCCCTTCTGATGACCAGGTGGCGAATCGCATCTCTGCATGTCTGGCAGACATATCAGTGTGGATGACGGATCACCACCTCAAGCTGAACCTCGGCAAGACGGAGCTGCTCTTCCTCCCGGGGAAGGACTGCCCGTTCCATGATCTCGCCATCACGGTTGACAACTCCATTGTGTCCTCCTCCCAGAGCGCTAAGAACCTTGGCGTGATCCTGGACAACACCCTACCACTGAGGAAGTACAGTTCCCGCTCAGCCCAGTCAAAACTGTTCGCTACTCTGGCCCCCCAATGGTGGAACAAACTCCCTCACGACGCCAGGACAGCGGAGTCAATCACCACCTTCCGGAGACACCTGAAACTCCACCTCTTTAAGGAATACCTAGGATAGGATAAAGTAATCCCTCTCACCCCCCCCCCCCTTAAAAGATTTAGATGCACTACTGTTCCACTGGATGTCATAAGGTGAATGCACCAATTTGTAAGTCGCTCTGGATAAGAGCGTCTGCTAAATGACTTAAATGTAAATGTAATGTAAATGTCACACCCTGATCTGTTTCACCTGTCTTTGTGATTGTCTGCACCCCCCTCCAGGTGTCGCCTATCTTCCCAATTATCCCCTGTGTATTTCTACCTGTGTTCTCTGTTTGTCGGTTGCCAGTTCGTCTTGTGTGTCATGTCAACCAGCTTTCCCCCCTCAGCTCCTGCTTTTCCCAGTCTCTCTTTTTCTCGCCCTCCTGGTTTTGACCCTTGCCCGTCCTGACTCTGAGCCCGCCTACCTGACCACTCTGCCTGAGCCTGCCTGCCTACCTGTACCGTTGCCCCACCTCTGGATTATTGACCTCTGCCTACCCTGACCCTGAGCCTGCCTGCTGTCCGGTACCGTTGCCCTACCTCTGGTTTACTGACCCCTGCCTACCTTGACCGGTCTATTGCCTGCCCCTGTTGGATTATTAAACCATTGTTAGTTTGATATTGTCTGCATCTGGGTCTTACCTTCATACCTGATAACAATTGAAACAGGCCAACCCTGCTCGACGTCTGCTGGGTGTGTAGGTTCTGTTTAACCCACCTGATTCACCTGGCCACCGCCGGTATGGAATTTTTTTGTTCACCTGATATGACGCTTTAGTAATAATAGCCTACTTTTTCACTACTCGATTATCTGTTGTTGTTTAGACTAAGATGTCTAATCTTTACATACGAGTTTGCTTATTTATACATTTTGAAGTGTTCATTCTTAGATGTGAATTGTTTAAACTTGTTGTGATTGTTCAACTATTATTCAAAATGAACTAGTGCCAATGTTGATTAAATCACAATCTTGCAAAAAGAGGGGAAGGGGCTCTGTGTCTGTGTTTCTGTGTTGTGTTCTCAAGTGAACGTTTCATTTTCGTCTAACTGTAAGATCTCCAATCTGTTTTATTTGATTGTCACTCTCTCTCAGTATATCAGCTATGTGAATCCATTTAGCAAATGATCATATGGCATGCATCGCCAAAGCAGCCTTCGGCCTACAGTATGATGGCCTTATGGGCAGCTGTCATCTGAAGCAGATAATAGCTAAACTCACACATTGTTTACATATTGAGCTATACAGTATGTTCTCAGTTTAAAATGATACCAGTAGGCAATGAATGAGGCAAACCATATACCAGATTTTGTACATGCCTTTTAAGTGCTTTGTACATGCCTTTTAAGTGCCTTGTAATTTAGGTACAGTATGAAAATAAGGAGATAACAATTAGGCTACAGGAGATGAGCATTACAGGTAACATTTTTTGAGGTTTGATTTTATTTAATTCACTTTAGCAATGTTTGCAGTTGTTCCCATGGATAGACAGTACAGCAAACATTTTAGGTCAATAATATGCTGGTTTTATTCAAATGTTATTCAAATGCTTTATAATCGTGAGAGAAATGTAACTAGCTAGTAGCTAAACCACAGAAGAAGAGTAGCCAGCACTTCGCTAGGCCTACTCTGTCTGGGGTGGAAAGCTATATCTAATGTTTGAAAGTACCATGATCAGATTCCTAATGACGTTTCAGATTTGTATTATTTTCAAACATTCTTAGCCTGTAATTTTGATAGTTTGTGTGGTCTTAAAAACAGATTCCGCTAATACTGTATACAAAATTACGTAGAATTGCATGACATTTTTATAAAAATGTCATTTTTTCTCAGACCTGCAAGTATGATGATTCATGCAATGCTTTTACTATAAAGGAGATCTTTCCACCTCTACCCTTGTCCACAGGGGTCTGCGAACCCACAACCTTCTGGCCCGCCGCCCTGTGCGCTAGCAAAATTCCTGCGTTGCCATGTAATGCAAATAATTGTTTCTAAAATGACATATTTAATGCTCAGCTCTGTGCAAGAAGTGAGGGTAAACAATAGACATGTTCTTTGCTATCCACATTGTTTTTATTATTATTTTGGTTATAGGGGTGGGTCACTTGTATTTTGTTTAAGCATTCAGGGAGGGTTTAGGTCAAATATATTTTGCTGCAGGGATGGCCATCCATTTTCATTTCAGAGAGGTCTGATTTTCTCCATGTAACCCTTATTATAAACAACTTCCTTATTGGGTCCTCTTGGGCCTTCTGTTGAGAGGCCTAAATATAACGGCCCTTGTGACTCCAATCTCCATCCATTTTTGATTACTTTAGGTGATCGATCTGGTTTGAAATGCTCTATCTAGAAACAATTGATCCTTGATTGGGATACAGCTGTGGAAACCTTGAACACCCAACTTAATGAGTTAATATTAATAATGAATTATTATCCTAAAATAACTTTACAAATACAAAAGATACACTTACTGTTAGGCGTTTTACCACATTGTTTTGTAGTGTAACAGCTTCAAGCCAATGTTTTTTGTGTTCCCTCCCAAGTTTCCATTAGTTCAGGAAGTGTCGTAGTTCAGGTATATGTGCGCAAAACACCTCCATGGTAATCTGTGTTAAAACATTGCACAGGAAGAAAATTATTTTGGGGTGATATGAAAGTAGTTTCTGAGGTTTCCAAAACTGTATTTCTTAACAGTTAGGCGGAGGACTGTTGTACTCATTGGCCTTGCGGTGGTCAATGGATCGAATGAGAACCCAATGGCTGTGTCCTCTCCTCATTCACATAAACACATGCGTGCGTGCACACACACACGCGCTCACACACATTAACCAGAGATCAATATAGATCAATGGGTCTGCTCTCAGACAGGAGACCCTTCTGGCCCAGCGAATCAGAAAGAGATAGAGAGAGAGAGAGAAAGGTACATTATTAGGTTTCCATACTGTTGAAGCTGAGTGCTGCTAAGAGATGATGTCACAGAGACCCAGAGTGCTTTGCTAAATGTTTAATGTGCCATTTGCAGGAGACCATCAGAAGTGTGTGTGTGTGTGTGTGTGTGTGTGTGTGTGTGTGTGTGTGTGTGTGTGTGTGTGTGTGTGTGTGTGTGTGTGTGTGTGTGTGTGTGTGTGTGTGTGTGTGTGTGTGTGTGTGTGTGTGTGTGTTGAGTGCTTCCTGAGTAGCATTGCTCTCTCAGCAGTCTCAGTGGAGGGACCATAAACACCACAGAACCAGGCACGGAGTAGAGAGGACTCAGTACAGTTAATATTAGAGCTTCAACTGAGAAAGAAAGTTTGTCTTACAGAGAGAAGAAAAAGACAGAAGGAAAGGGGCAGTAAAAGAAGCTCAGACCCAGTTCACCTCAGAAGCCCATACAAGTTGTGCAGTTATCATGTAG
The DNA here is from genome assembly GCF_034236695.1 of Oncorhynchus nerka. Taxonomy (NCBI): domain Eukaryota; kingdom Metazoa; phylum Chordata; class Actinopteri; order Salmoniformes; family Salmonidae; genus Oncorhynchus; species Oncorhynchus nerka. Next base: position 14,442,408 of record NC_088411.1, on the reverse strand, counting down.
TGATGCGGCCAACACTGGGAGGTGTGCGTGTGTGTACACAGCACTGCAATATGGTAGTTTCCTCCCCCTCCTTCAACTACTTGCCGACCTTGTCCTCTTCCTCCTCCTCCTCCTACGATGTTTATGTAATAGTAACTCCTTTAACTCACCCTCCTCACATACTCTGAGAAAAAAAACAAAAAGAAGAGAGGGTGGTAAAAAAAAGGGCATAGGAAAGAGATTTGTATCATTTCAGTTGGGTTGATCAGGGAGAGAGAGAGAGAGGGAGAGAGAGAGAGAGAGAGAGTATGTAATAGCATTTTACTGTTAGACCTAATGCCACCTCAATTTCTACATCACATCAATAATGCATCAGATGTGCCTCTCACAGTGCGTGTTTGTTTGTGTGTGTGTGTTTGTGTTGCTGTGTCATATTGAGTTGTCTTGCTTTAGTGTATTCTGTGAAACCGTGACTTCTCTTTCACAGCATTAGAGAAGGGCTACGGGCTGGGGCTGCTTGACTGGTTCTGGGGCTGGGCCTGAGCTAGGTTGAAGTGAGCCTCAGGACTGTTGCTGGTGCTAGGGCTGCATATCTAGAGCTGCACATCCTTACCATTTTAATAACCAGGCACACAATGTTTCGTGCTCTTTCTGTCACTTTCCCCCTAACTTACCGCTCTTCCTTTGTCCTAGGACATGGTGATCAATGAACCAAGAGCAGCGTTTCCCAAACTCGGCCGAGTTTGGGGAACCCTGTCCTAGGGGCTCACGGAGTGCAGTATCCCCCTCCCAACACACACACACACACACACGCACACACGCACACACGCACACACACACACACACACACACACACACACACACACACACACACACACACACACACACACACACACACACACACACACACACACACAGAGGAGAATAGGAATATACACTGTGGTCTTAAATTATTGACACCCTTAATAAAGATCAGCAAAAATGAATAATTCAAATCTGGAAATTATATTATTTTATAATAACACATTTGCTCAGAGAAAGAGATTTTGTATAGCAAGAAATATTTTTTCTTAAAAAGGCAGGGGTAAAAATGATTGACACCTCTGTTTTTAATACCTTTCAATACCTCACCTTGCAATGATAATGGCACTGAGACTTTTTCAAATAATTTTTAAGAGTTGGAGAACACATTGGGAAGGATCTTAGACCATTCCTCAATACAGAATCCTTCAAGATCCTTGATACCGCAGGACCAGTGGAAGAAAAATAGCCCCATAACATCAAAGATCCACCACCATATTTGACAGTAGATATGGGGTTCTTTTCTGCTCATGCATTCTCATTTTGACGTCAAACCCAGCACTGGTATGCATGACCAGAGAGCCTGTATAATTGGTTCAATCCAAAAACATTCCTAAACCTCTTAGTTTGATGTGCCTGAAGACAGGGACTCTGCTGCCACCTGCTGCCAGACAAACTGAATTTAACACTCTTTTTCAAGGACAGAATGAATCCCAACGACTCCATAACTGACTTCCTGTAAACCTCATCCCTGCTGTTGAGGTAAAGTGCAGTTCAGAATTTCAACTTTTCAGCTCTACAGACTTCAATTGATACATAACACAACCCTAGGATTGTCTATATATAGATATTGGAATTTAAAGTAATACAAGGAGAGAATTGGCAACTTTCACCAAGCAGCAACTTTCATCAGCAACTTACCCTCAGACAGACTCAATTTGTCGGGGCATGGACTCTACGAGGTCTCGGAAGCGTTTCACAGGGATGCTTGTCGACTACAATGCTTCCCACAGCCCATTTTTGTGGGAAGTTGCTATAGACCATCAAGTGCTAACATTCAGTATCTGGATAACATGTGTAAAATGCTTGATAATGTATGTGATATCAGAGAGGTATATTTTCTGGGTGATTTAAATATTGACTGGCTTTTATCAAGCTGCCCACTTAAGAAAAAGATTCAAACTGTAACCAGTACCTACAACCTGGTGGTGTGTAATGAGGAGCAACCAGATGCTGCACTTGACACATTTATGAAATTGCTTATTCCAGTTATTAATAAGCATGCGCCCATTAAGAAAATGACTGAAAAAACTGTTAAAACCCCTTGGATTGATGATGAGAGGGGTGAGGCAAAAGGTATGGAAAATAAGTCTGGCAGCCCAATCAATTGGCAAACGTACTGCAAATTCAGAAATCATGTGAATAAAAAGAAACTTGCAGCTTTTGACATTATCGATCATAGTCTGCTGCTTGAAGAACTTATGTGTTATGGCTTTACACCCCCTGCTATATTGTGGATAAAGAGTTACTTGTCTAACAGAACACAGAGGGTGTTCTTTAATGTAAGCCTCTCCAACATAATCCAGGTAGGATCAGGAATTCCCCAGGGAAGTTGTTTAGGCCCCTTACTTTTTTCAATCTTTACTAATGACATGCCAGTGGCTTTGAGTAAAGCCAGTATGTATATCTATGAGGATGACTCAACACTTGGCCCCCCCTTGGGTTGTGCTGGGGTGGAGATCTTTGTGGGCTATACTCGGCCTTGTCTCAGGATGGTAAGTTGGTGGTTGAAGATATCCTTCTAGTGGTGTGGGGGCTGTGCTTTGGCAAAGTGGGTGGGGTTATATCCTGCCTGTTTGGCCCTGTCCAGGGGTATCGTCGGATGGGGCCACAGTGTCTCCTGACCCCTCCTGTCTCAGCCTTCAGTATTTATGCTGCAGTAGTTTATGTGTCAGGAGGCTAGGGTCAGTCTGTTATATCTGGAGTATTTCTCCTGTCCCATCCGGTGTCCTGTGTGAATTTAAGTATGCGCTCTCTAAATCTCTCTCTTTATTTCTTTCTTTCTTTCTCTCTCTCGGAGGACCTGAGCCCTAGGACCATGCCTCAGGACTACCTGACCTGATGACTCCTTGCTGTCCCCAGTCCACCTGGCTGTGCTGCTGCTCCAGTTTCAACTGTTCTGCCTGTGGCTATGGAACCCTGACCTGTTCACCGGACGTGCTACCTGTCCCAGAACTACTGTTTTTAACTCCTTAGAGACATCAGGAGCGGTAGAGATACTCTGAATGATCGGCTATGAAAAGTCAACTGACATTTACTCCTGAGGTGCTGACCTGTTGCACCCTCGACAACTACTGTGATTATTATAATTTGACCCTGCTGGTCATCTATGAACATTTGAACATCTTGGCCATGTTCTGTTATAATCTCCACCCGGCACAGCCAGAAGAGGACTGACCACCCCGCCACTGTGATTCTACACCTGCATTGCTTGCTGTTTGGGGTTTTAGGCTGGGTTTCTGTACAGCACTTTGTGACATCAGCTGATGTACATTTAAGTCATTTAGCAGACGCTCTTATCCAGAGCGACTTACAAATTGGTGCGTTCACCTTAAGACATCCAGTGGAACAGCCACTTTACAATAGTGCATCTAAATCTTTTAAGGGGGGTGAGAAGGATTACTTTATCCTATCCTAGGTATTCCTGAAAGAGGTGGGGTTTCAGGTGTCTCCGGAAGGTGGTGATTGACTCCGCTGTCCTGGCGTCGTGAGGGAGTTTGTTCCACCATTACCATGTAAGAAGGGCTTTATAAATACATTTGATTGAACACCATACACGTCAGCTACTACAGCAACTGAAATGACGGCAACACTTAACAATGAGCGGCAGTTCGTTTCAGAATGGGTGGCAAGGAATAAGTTAGTTAAATATTTCCAAAACTAAAAGCATTCACTAAAACCTAAACATCAACTATATCTGGTAATGAATCATGTCGAAATTTAGCAAGTTGAGGTAACTAAACTGCTTGGATTAACCCTGGATTGTAAACTGTCATGGTAGTGACATGCGCAGGTACCATAGCAGATACTTCTGGTTTATGCAGTCCAAACACTTAAAAGTCATAAAACCCACGGTCTTTGTTCAAGCATACACAGTAGACTTGAGTGGTATAACGTATAATGGGCTATTTGGAAAAACCCCACGGGATATTTTTTCAACTGATGAAACTTCCTTTTATTTTTTATAAATTTGAATATTTGTTGCAAAGTAAATACCTGCAGTCAACATGTGCAAAACATTAGGAAATAAAGATTGCGTTCTTCATTTCACCTGTCGCAATCTTTTATTACGAAGCTTACCTGTAGTCCCCAGTCGTGGTGTTTAATTTACAAGCACACAAGGACGAGAGACCGGAGCCTCACTGTTGTGCAGCACACGCCAGGTGATCTAGTTACAGTATTGAATTCACAACTAAATGTTTGCCTGCTAGATATCTTATAACTATTAAGTTAGCTGTCTAAAATGTGTGAAATGCTCTGAAGTTGTGCATTTGGCTTGCTTCGCTTGGTAACAGAAGACAATTCCCTCCTGGATCAAGAGCCTTGCTGTTTAATATTTGTTTTGTGCATGCAGCAAACAGTGAGTAGCATTGAGTTACTTGTATACTTGTTTAGTTCAGAGACTGTACATAATGTTCGCAATGTGCTTTTTAGCATTTAGTTAGCCTTCTCTATGAGAATGTATATGTAATTGTTATCATTGCTAACCTTTGGATTAGAGGGGTTTGAAAACAGCGCCCCTTGTAGGTATGAAGGTATGACAATCTTGATACTGCCCAAGCCTAATACACAGACCAAGTTTTATTACTGGAAGTTTATTACATAAAAGAAACATAACAGTTTACATATATTTCATTGGAGGCTGTTGGGAGGAGCTATAGGATGACAGACTCATTGCAGAGGCTGGAATGGAAAAATGAAACGGTGTCAAAGACATCAAACATATGGAAACCACACGATTGACTCTGTTCCGTTTACTCCATTCCAGCCATTACAAATGAGCCCATCCTCCTATAGGTCCTCCCACCAGCCTCCTCTGATATTTACAGTACACGTGACGACACTTAAGAGTAACAGCTTCATGGCTCTGGGGTTGTAGACGCTCACATTTACAATGCTTGCAGTGTGTGTGTGCGAGCGCGAGTACAAAAGTGTGTGTGTTCAGCTGTGTTGCTTGCGGTGTCGTCTTGCTGCTGCTGCTGCCTGCTGATGTCCATCTTGTCTCGTCTCTGCCGGGTGGTCTCTCTCAGGTCCTCCTGTCTCCTGGGCGGGCATGGTGGTCAGCCACTGGTGGTAGTAGCCACGGAAACCATCAATCTGAGACAGGTAGGTGTTCCTAAACTTATACTGACAGAGAGAGGGAGAGCGAAAGAGGGGTAGGGAAAGAGAGAAAGATGTGAGACTCAAACACATGATCTGTTGTTTCTGCACTTGTAATGACAAGCTGATGGACATGATTAGATACCACCTGCACATGCCCTCTCCTCCCTACCTGGTTATAGTTGGGCGGGTACTGGGAGGCGTGTTCTAGCTGAGTGATGATGATGTCATTAGGTGGGACGTTGTGTTCCCTCATGGCTCTAAGCACCAGCCTCAGATACACATAGTCCAGCCTCCTGCTGGCACAGCCAATAAGAGCAGAGAACACCTGCACACTGGGCTGCACCCCCGCCGCCTGCAGGAAACACAGAGGGGATTCTAATAAACTGGCCCAGATGATTGCATTTGTTTTGGAACCGGGTTGCCTCCCAGGTGAGAGACGGACGTCCCGTCGGCTTAGGTTATGCACGTGGTGTAAGGAGTAGGATTGTGTTTTCACATGCAAAAATGATTGCTCTGATAAAAACACTTTTATTTATTTATCTGCCTTCTCAATGAAAACTACTTAGAAAATTCAGACATTTTATGGAAAGGAGTTGATGATTTATTGTGAACTATGCTGCATTGTTGACAATATGATCGAGCAGTAGGGCGGGCCTCTCCCACCTAGCTTCACCCCGGTCACGTGACAGACCATAGCTCAACCCGGGGCAACGTAATCATGTGTGTGTGTGTGTGTTACCTGCATGTCCCCCAGCAGCTGTAGGGCATCTGTCTGTCTGTTGCAGCCCAGAGCCAGACTGCCGTACGTCCGTACATCCGCACGCACACGTCTTTCCTGCATCACACACATCACCGCCTGACACACACACACAGTTAGAAAACATGCACACCTTGCAACAACATTGGTATAACTTCAGAGCCCTATACTACGTAAGTGGTTTGAGGAGTTAAGTGAGGTAACTTTGGTCAACTCTGAGTTCAACTCGATACCACGAAGGGGGCTCACCTTTTAGCCAGGAACATTTCTATGGCAACGAATCCTTCAGAACTAACCTGCTCCGTGGCAGGCTAACAGGCTAACTCCACTTACCATGAATGTAATGGCTGAGCCACTAGTTGAGGGTGAATGAAATATAAGATTCCCTCCCTCTCGCAAAGACTGCATCATCACCCCTTTCATTTGAGGAAGACTGATGAAATATTTTATTAATCAAGTTTTTTTTAAATAGTCATGTTAAAATTCTTATCACATTGCACATTTAGTAATGACAGAATGCATTTGAAAGTTCACGCATAGTAAAAGTTGTTTATAACTTGTTATTTTATCGATAGGAGTGGGGGAAAAAAGGTGCTTGTGCAATGATAAGCATCCGAAAGCACACCAAAGATGGCATTAACGAGATGTGATCAAATAAAGACAGCACTTCAACAAACCTATTTCACACCATAACCTGCTGAATTTGCTTGCTTTCTGCACAAATAAAAATGGTGCACCGACTCGCCCATAGATTGACGTTTCAGCATCGTCTCGATGGAGTTTGGCGTGCAACATGCACACGCAGTCACAAGCCTGCTAAAGTTAGCGGCAGGCGGAAAGCAATATCCAGCGTCGTAGTACGGTTGAAGCCTGAGCTGGAAAGTGAAGCTAACTGAAGCCGGCTAGCTTTAGTAAAACCCTGAGTAGATCTGGTTTAAAATGTAGTATACCTCTCAGGTGTGTGTGTGTGTACATAGTGATGGTGTGTGTGTACCTTAGCCTCTTGTAGATCTCCAGCACGTGCTGCCCTGCGGATCACACTGTTGTAGAACGCTGCGTCCAGCTTCACACCGTGTTGCTTAGCGACCGCCAGCAGGCTGTGCAGTGATTGGATGCCGGGCTCCATGGTGTCAGCTAATAGTGTGAGAGTTCTGATGTCTGGGCAGAGTCCCGCAGTGGCCATCTTATCCAGGAAGCCCTGGGCCCCGCCCATCAGCGCCAGCCTATCGAACATTCCGCTCACCACACCAAGCGAGACCACACCCCCCTCTTCAGCCCTGCCCACTGATAGGTCCAGCAGGTTGGGGGGGTGGGAACTGGTTCCTGACAGACAGGGGAGAGAGCCAATGGGAGCCTCTTGCTCTCCTCCCTTCCTCACCATCACCAGTTGGGTTGTTATCGGGGCGACCACACTACTGTCCAGGTCGCTATGGTGACTGAGGATGTTGCTAGGGTCAATGCTATGGTTACTGGGGTCATTGCTACGGCGAGTGGCGTCATTGTTATGGTGACTAAGGTCGTTGTCGGGGTGTTGTGTGAACAGTTGACTCTCCAGAGCGTCGACGTCCAGCGGAGCCGACCCCTGACCCCTGACCTTTACCGCTTGACCTTCCTGGCCACAATCAGAGGTCAGCAGCAGGGCAGAGGCCACGGCGGGGTTACCTATCCCACAATCTCTAGCAGCGCGGAGCAGCAGGTTGTAGTTCTGGACGTCGGGACGAATCCCCATCCTCAACATCTGACGATACACCTAACACACACACACATTATACACACACACACAACAGTTTTAGAAGTTTGAATACATGTGTGTGCGTGTGTTACCTGCAGGGCCTGTCTGAAGCCAGTGTCTCGGTCTCTCACACAGCCCATCAGCAGGAAGTGGAAGGTCTCCTGAGTTACTGCATGACCAGCCTGTAGCATGTCCTACAAACAAACAAACGCACACACTTTGTTTGGATGTACAAAGGCCCTGAATATCTCATAAAGAGAAATATTTTAAATCTAATATGGTCTTATGTTTTTATTGTCTATAGAGGTCAAGGGATAAGTGTGTGTAGATAGGCTCTGAGGTGTTTGGTGAGGGAAAGTGTTAGAGGTCAGGGGCTAAAGTTACCCGTAGTGTGTGTAAACAGGCTCGAAGGTGGTTGGTGAGGGCGTGTGTCTTCAGCAGGGCATGGTATGTGATGTCACTGAGGGGATGGTTCTTCCGCCGCAGCTCCTGCTCCAAGTGGATGGCTTGCTGCAGCCCGGCTTGTTTCCGTGGTGACTCGGCACAGGCGTTGAACAGAGCGGTGTAGGTGGCGTCGCTAGGAACCAGACCTCTCTTCTTCATCTGTCACCCACACAAACACATCACATTAAACACATACACCATAATGATCATCATCTGGGGGTGAGGGAGAAACATATGTGTGTGTCTGTGTGCGTTTGAGTCACTGTCCATGTACAGCGTTTCCCTATAGTGCACCGCTGCTAAATCGTGGCCGCCACCGCAAAAATAAATACAATTTATTTAAAAAATTGGGATGGTGTAACATTTTCAGTGTTAAGTTAAATGACTAAAACTAGATATAAAGTGTATAGAAAAAATAATGGATCTATATATTTTTTAAACAAGATCATCTCTGAGAACTGGACCATCAGGGATAATCTAACATGTTAATGTGTGCACGGGTGTGTCTGGTCTCTATACGTACGTCGTTGTAGAGTTTGAAGGCGTGTTTGAGATGTCCTGCTCGCCCACAGCCTCCTATCAGGACAGTGTAGTTATATTCCTCAGGTGGGAGTCTTTCTCCCTCCAACATCTCCCTCTGGAACATGGACAGGGCCTCAGACAGCTGAGGGTTAGAGTTCAGGGGTCAGGGGTTACAGGTCAGAACAGTATAGTTACACTTTTCAGGTTGGAGCCTCTTTACCTCCAACATCTCACACAGGAACGTGAACCGCAGACATTAAAACTAGTAGATAGTGACGTCATCCACGTATTACTATGGAAAACCAGATGGCACAAGAAGTATTTGAAGTGCACCATATTGCTGAATTGCAACCATAAAACGCTGGGGATAA